>NC_079355.1:1099507-1232519 GCF_029582105.1 Oenanthe melanoleuca
TGCCCAGAGCTGGACACAGGTCACTGACCCAGGTCACCGGGTCACATCAGTGACCGGGGTCACTCCTGCCCAGAGCTGGACACTGCTCACTGACCAAGGTCACCAGTCACTCCTGCCCAGATCCCAGGCATGGTGCTCTGCTCGCCTCCATCTGTTCCACCACAATTAACACAAAGCTCGTTTGGGTGCTAAAAATAACCCAGCCCTGGCTGCAGGTGGCTTTGGGAACCCTTTGGGAGCGCTGGGAGCTCGGGAAAGGCTCCAGGGCTGCTGCAGGTGCTGGAAGTGCCTTTGGATCCAATCCTTTTTCCTTTTTCTTTCCTTCCCTCTCCTTCCTTTCCCTCTCCTTTTTCCTTTCCTTGCCTTCCCTTTCCAACTCCACTTTCTGGAATTCAGGTACAAAATGGCCTCACCTCACAAACCCCGTGCCAGGAGCCATTTGGGCTGGGTTGGGAATGTCCAAGGAGCAGCTCAGCCTGGGAAAAGCATCCTGGCACACCTGGGGGTGTCCCTGGGCAAACCCACTGGGATTCCAGGGGTCAATCCAGTGGGAGAGGCTGGAGCCTGGGATTCTGGGATCCCTCCATTCAGCTGCTGGGGTTGGGTTTCCCCTGCCCAGTTCCTGATGGATCCCAGATCCACTGGGGCCGTGATCCAAAGCTCAGCCAGATCCCCCTGGAACTGGGGACACCAAGCCCCCAGAACCCTGGATCCCAGGAATTTGGGGTTGGGGACATTTCCCACCAGCTCCAGGGACAATTCCCGGCTCCGCCGCAGCCTCGTGGCTCCTCCGAGCGTTTCGGATTTTTCCAAGGCCACGTTCCCGGAGCTGGCCAGGCTCTGCTGCCTCTCCTGTCCCTGTTCCCAGGGAATAAAGGGAATTCTGGCAGGGATCCGGGGGGGGTGGGGGGGAGGCTTTTCCTGCCGTTTCCCAGCACCTTTGGAGCCGCTGACTCCGAGATTCCCTGCGGGAAGCAGAGCTGGGGGTGGATGAAGCTCCGTGGGCATTAAACACAGCCCCAGGTTTGGATTTATCACAGAATCCTCTCCCTAAAATCCACGGGAATGGAGGTGATAATCAATAAAAACCGGGTTATTTCCAGCTCCTCTCCCATGCTGCTCTTCCAGGAGGATCTTTGGGATCAGCTGGAAAAGCCCCTTTGGGGCTGGGATGAATTCCAGGGATGATTTTTTGGGGTGAAGAATTAAATTACAGCCTTTGATCCACCCTGAAAAAGAAACAGGAGAGCAAATCCAGGGAAGCTGTAGTAAAACAGGAAGGTCTGGGAGGATGGGGTTGGAATTTTTTGAGGATTAGCATTCCCCAAAAAGAAAACCTTTCTGCACCTGAAGAGAGGCTCAGTTTTCCCAAAAAATCCAGGCTCCTACCTGGAAGCTGCAGCCTCTGTGTGCTCCGGCTGCATCCCAAATTCCAGCCAGGAATCAGGAAGGGAACAAATCCCATCCTCAGCCCCTCCAGGCATCACCAAACCTTGGAAAAATTTCTCTTTTTCCTGTGTCTGGGACCTGACAATGGAGCTGAAAGGCAGGAAAAGCAGGAACTTGTTCCAGGAGCCTGGAAGGGAGGAATCGCTCCTGGCCGGCAGCAGAAGGATCTGTGGGACTGGGGAGAGCTGGAACTGGGACTGGGGAGAGCTGGAACTGGGAACTGGGACTGGGGAGAGCTGGAACTGGGACTGGGGAGAGCTGGGATCAGGATTGGGAATGGGGAGAGTGAGGATTGGGAATAGGGAGAGCTGGAACTGGGACTGGGGAGAGCTGGAACTGGGACTGGGGAGAGCTGGAACTGGGACTGGGGAGAGCTGGAACTGGGACTGGGGAGAGCTGGAACTGGGACTGGGGAGAGCTGGAACTGGGACTGGGGAGAGCTGGAACTGGGACTGGGGATGGGGAGAGCTGGAAGAGAGAATGGGGAGAGCTGGGATTGGGAATAGGAGAGCCAGAACTGGGATTGGGAATGGGAATGGGCAGGGCTGGGATCAGGAGCAGCAGAGCCAGGATGGGGCTGGAATTCCTGATTCCCACCCAAAATCAGGGAATTGGCAGGGAATGAGCCTCGTGTTCCCAAAATCCAGCAGAGCCATGGGATCCGGAGCGAGGGCTGGGAGGAGCGGAATTCTCCCCAGCTCCTCTCCCTCCCTGCAGGCAATTCCCAGCATATGGAATGGCCCTGGAAAAACCTGGAAAAGCCCCCATGGAGCGAGTGGGGACTGTAGTTGGATCCATGGAATCCTGGAATGGGTGGGATTGGGATCCCCTATCCCAGGCTGCTCCAAACCCGTCCAGCTCGGCCTCGGACACTTCCTGGGATCCAGGGGAATCCAGGGCTCCTGCAGGAATCCCCCAATAGAATTTTTTCATGAGGGATTTTTGCTGGAAGTTCCTCCATCCCCTCCTTTCCCTGGAGCTGTTCCAGCCCTGGGCACGGAAGAAAAACAACCGGAAGTTGTTCCGAACACTCTGGACAATGGCAGGAAATTTGGGATCGGGGCTGGCACAGCAGTGCCTCAGGAAAATCCTGCAGAATTCGGGGCCTGGCAGCTACCTCAGCTCCCAAATTCCCCCCCAATCCTTTGTTTGGGATGCGTTGGTGCCAGGCACTTCTGATGGCCCTTCCCAGCTCTTCTTGGGAATGGCTTCACTTGGGAAAAATGCAGGAGATCCAAAGCTGGAACACCGAAATTTTCCAGCTTCCATTCCCACTTTTCCCAGAACTGGAGCACTGGGATTTTCCAGCTCTAATTCCGGGTGTTCCCAAAGCAAACTCCAGGATTTTCCGGCCCTGATTCCTGCTTTTCCCAAAGGGAACTTCGTGATTTTCCAGCTCTGATTCCCACTTTTCCCAGGGCTGGAACTCTGGGATTTTCCAGCCCTGATTCCCATTTTCCCGAAAGGGAACTCCAGGATTTTCCGGCCCTGACTCCCATTTTCCCAGACTGAACTCCGAGATTTTCCAGCCCTGTTTCCCATTTTCCCAAAGTGAACTCTGGGATTTCCCAACTCCAATTCCCGCTTTTCCCAAACTGAACTCCGGGATTTCCCAGCTCTGATTCCCGCTTTTCCCAAACTGAACTCTGGGATTTTCCAGCCCTGATTCCCGCTTTTCCCAAACTGAACTCCGGGATTTCCCAGCTCTAATTCCCGCTTTTCCCAGACTGAACTCCGGGATTTCCCAGCTCTGATTCCCGCTTTTCCCAGACTGAACTCCGGGATTTCCCAGCTCTGATTCCCACTTTTCCCAGACTGAACTCCGGGATTTCCCAGCTCTGATTCCTGCTTTTCCCAGACTGAACTCCGGGATTTCCCAGCTCTGATTCCCACTTTTCCCAGACTGAACTCCGGGATTTCCCAGCTCTGATTCCTGCTTTTCCCAGACTGAACTCCGGGATTTCCCAGCTCTGATTCCCGCTTTTCCCAGACTGAACTCCGGGATTTCCCAGCTCTGATTCCCGCTTTTCCCAGACTGAACTCCGGGATTTCCCAGCTCTGATTCCCGCTTTTCCCAGACTGAACTCCGGGATTTCCCAGCCCTGATTCCCGCTTTTCCCAGATTCAGAACTCTGGGATTTCCCAGCTCTGATTCCCGCTTTTCCCAGACTGAACTCCGGGATTTCCCAGCCCTGATTCCCGCTTTTCCCGAGCAGGTACATGGCCATCATCCACCCGCTCCGGCCGCGCCTCTCGGCCGCGGCCACCAAGGTCCTGGTGGGGCTGATCTGGCTCCTGGCGCTCCTGCTGGCTTTCCCACAGGGATATTTCTCCGTCACCGCCGAGCTGCCGGGACGCCTCGTCTGCCTCGTGGAGTGGCCGGAGCCCGGAGGAGCCGCGTCCGGAAAAGCGTGAGTGGGAACGGGCTGGGAGCAGGGAAATCCATGGGAAATCTGGGAAATGGAAGTGGAATGGGGGAAAAGGAAGAGGGAAAGAGAAAATGGAAAAGGGAAAGGGGAAAACGGGAAAGGAAAAGGAAAAGAAGAAGGAAAAAGGGAAAGGAAAAGAGGGGAAAGGAAAGGGAATAAGAAAAAAGGAAATGGGGAAAGGAAAAGGAAATGGGTAAAGGGAGAAAGGGGGAAAGGGAAGGAGGAGGGAAAGGGAAAGGAAAAGAAGGAAAAAAGAGGGGAATGGGAGGGGAAAGGAAAAGAGGGGAAAGGAAAAGTGGGGAAAGGAAAAGGAAAAAGGAAAAAGGGAACTGGGTAAAGGGAGAAAGGGAAGGGGAACGGGAGGGAAGGGGAAAGGGGGAAAGGGAAAATGGAAAAGGGAAAGGGGAAAACGGGAAAGGAAAGGAGGAGGGAAAGGGAAAGGAAAAGAAGGAAAAGGAAAACGGGGAAGAAAAAGAGGGGAATGGGAGGGGGAAAAGGAAAAGAGGGGGAAAGAAAAGGGGGGAAAGGAAAGGGAAAAAGGAAAAAGGAAATGGGTAAAGGGAGAAAGGGAAAGGAAAAGGGGAAAAGGGAGCTCCCAAAATTTCCAGAGGCTCTGGGAATGGTTTGCCAAGGGGAGTTAAATGTCAGGTGTTGACGGGGAAAAGAAAAGGGGAGGGGAGGAATAAAGAAGGAAATTAAAATAGGAATAAAGAAAGGAATAAAAAAGGGGAATAAAAAATAGGGAATAAAAATGGGGAATAAAGAAGAGAATAAAGAAGGCGAATAAAAATAAAGAATAAAGAAGGGGAATTTTAAAAAGGGAATAAAAAAAAGAGAACTAAAAAAGGGAACAAAAAAAGGTAACAAAAAAAGGGAGTAAAAAAAGGAATAAAGGAGTTTGTGATCTCCAGCCCTGAGCAGGGAGGAACTGGGGCTGTGGAATTCTGCTCTGGAATTCCGCTGGAGCCAGGGCAGGTGTCTCCAATCCTCGGGATCTCCCCGGGCGGACCCCAGGATGGGATTTTCCTGCCCTAAATAACTCGGGACAGGTGTTTGGTCATTCCAGAGGCGTCATCCCAGCCCCTTCCCGGTTCCATGGCCTTGGAGTGGTTATTCCGGGAACGCTCCGGTGGCAGCTGCTCCGTTTGTGGCGCCAGGAGGAAAAAATTCCATTCTTTTCCCAGTTCCTAAGAAAACAGGAGGAAGAAAACAGGACAAACAGGAGAATTCCAACACTTTAGTTAGGGATTTCCTTTGGAAAATCTCTGGGGAGCACAAGCCTGGCAGGCAGAGCTGTTTCTTCCCTGGAAAACGTCCCTGGTTTCAGCCAGAGCCGAGAATTCTGCGGGATTTAATCCAGCCATCGATCCCTGCTTCCCAAAGGGATCAGGAATTCCATCAGTAGCCATTTGGGGTTTTGAGGGAATTCAGGGATGTCCCTTCCATGCCAACATTCCCAGGATTTGCCAGGGAAAAGGAGGTGGCAGCTCCAGGCCCCCGGCATCCTGCAATTCCCACAGGATCTTCCATCCCACACCAGATCCCAAAAACCCTCCAGCTGCAACCCCCAAACTTCCCAGAGTGCTGTGATCCCGGGAATCCTGCAGGCAGAACAATTCCACTGCTTTTCCATGCCTGGCATCCCAAAAGAATTCCTGGAGCTGTCTGGAAGGGCTCTGGGAGCCCAGACCCCTCTGGGAATGAGGCTCTGTGCTGCTGACATTATCCTGCAGCTCCTCCAGACATTCCTGCAGCGCTCCGGGGATCTGGAATTCCATGGGAACCACAACAAAATCCTCCTCTGGAGCCACTGAGACGCCTCTGGAATGAGCAAAACGAAATCCAGCCCCGCCAAGCCCATCCCAAATGGAATTAGGGCCGGGAAAATGAGATTGCGGCACCGACCAGCAGCGGGGCCAGGGCCAGCCTCACTCCCTGCAGGAGAATTCCCAGAGCCAGCCCTCACCCTCTGGAGCTGGGATTCAATCCAAGCTCCCGGGAAGAGGAGCAGGAGCAGAGCTGGGAGCAGCTGCAGGGCTTGGATTGGGATCCAAATCCTTGGAAAGACGTGGAAGCTGGGATTGGAGCCCCAGAATCCACCCAGAGGCCCCAAAGCCTTGGGAATGAAATTCCCAAAAACCAGGCAGGATCTGGGAAGTTTTCCAAGCTGCCACGTTTGTGGACTCAGTTTTTAGGGAACAGAGGATTTTCCAGGATTTTCTACATGGTCAGAGCCTCCATCCCCTCCTGTGGTTAAACCCGGAATTCTTGGGTTTCCTTTTAAAACAACTCCTCTTTAACAGAAGTCTTCACTGATCCACAGCATTCCCAGTGTTCCCAGTGCTCCCATGGCAATCCCAGTGTTCCCAGTGCTCTCACAGCATTCCCAGTGCTCCCACAGCATTCCAAATATTTCCATGGCATTCCCAGTGCTCCCATGGCATTCCCAAAGCTGGATCCCCAGGGATTATCCCATTTTTTCCAGGTACCATTTTTCCATGACCATCAGCAGGATCCTCATGGATTATCCCATTTTTTCCAGGTACCATTTCTCCATGACCATCCTGCTGGATCCTCATGGATTATCCCGTTTTTTCCAGGTACCATTTCTCCATAACCATCCTGCTGGATCCTCATGGATTATCCCGTTTTTTCCAGGTACCATTTCTCCATGACCATCAGCAGGATCCTCATGGATTATCCCGTTTTTTCCAGGTACCATTTCTCCATAACCATCCTGCAGGATCCTCATGGATTATCCCATTTTTTCCAGGTACCATTTCTCCATGACCATCCTGCTGGACCCTCATGGATTATCCCATTTTTTTTCCAGGTACCATTTCTCCATGACCATCCTGCAGGATCCTCATGGATTATCCCGTTTTTTCCAGGTACCATTTCTCCATAACCATCCTGCTGGATCCTCATGGATTATCCTGGGTTTTTTTCCAGGTACCATTTCTCCATGACCATTTGCTGGATCCTGATGGATTATCCCATTTTTTTTCCAGGTACCATTTCTCCATAACCATCCTGCTGGATCCTCATGGATTATCCCATTTTTTCCAGGTACCATTTCTCCATAACCATCCTGCTGGATCCTCATGGATTATCCCGTTTTTTCCAGGTACCATTTCTCCATGACCGTCCTGCTGGATCCTCATGGATTATCCCGTTTTTTCCAGGTACCATTTCTCCATAACCATCCTGCTGGATCCTCATGGATTATCCCATTTTTTCCAGGTACCATTTCTCCATAACCATCCTGCTGGATCCTCATGGATTATCCCGTTTTTTCCAGGTACCATTTCTCCATAACCATCCTGCTGGATCCTGATGGATTATCCCGTTTTTTCCAGGTACCATTTCTCCATGACCATCCTGCTGGATCCTGATGGATTATCCCATTTTTTTTCCAGGTACCATTTCTCCATGACCGTCCTGCTGGATCCTCATGGATTATCCCATTTTTTTTCCAGGTACCATTTCTCCATAACCATCCTGCTGGATCCTGATGGATTATCCCATTTTTTTTCCAGGTACCATTTCTCCATGACCGTCCTGCTGGATCCTCATGGATTATCCCGTTTTTTCCAGGTACCATTTCTCCATAACCATCCTGCTGGATCCTGATGGATTATCCCTTTTTTTCCAGGTACCATTTCTCCATGACCGTCCTGCTGTACCTGCTGCCGCTGCTGGTGATCGGCTGCGCCTACGCCGCCGTCGGCCGCACGCTCTGGGCCAGCGCCATCCCCGGAGACTCCTCCGACCGCTACCACGAGCAGGTGACGGCCAAGAGGAAGGTGAGGAATTCCAGGAGGGAAAGGAGGAAAGGGGGAAAGGAAAAAAGGAAAGGGAAAAGGGAGGAAAGAAAGGGAAAGGAAATGGGAAAGGAGGAAAGGGAAAGGAGGAAAGGGGAAAAGGGATAAAGGAAAGAAGAGAGGGAGAGGGAGAGGATTCCTGGCCAATCCTAAGCATGAGCGGGTCAGGGCCAAGCACAAGGTAAGGAATTCCAGAGGGTGGAATGACTGACGGATGGGTTCAGGACATCCCCACAAAAGTGGTTTAACCAAGATACTGACTGCACATTCCAGGCCTGAAAGGCCATTCCCCGTTGGAAAGGCCATTCTTGAGGTGGGAAAAGCCATTCCCAAGGTTGGAAACGCCACTCCTGGTCCGAAAAGCCATTCCCGAGGCTGGAAAGGCCATTCCCAAGGCTGGAATCCCAAGGTGGCAAAGGCCATTCCCAAGGTTGGAAAGGCCATTCCCAAGGCTGGAATCCCAAGGTCACGAAGGCCATTCCCAAGATCAGAATGGCCATTCCTAAGGTTGGAATCCCAAGGTCGGAAAGGCCATTCCCAAGGTTGGAAAGGCCATTCCCAAGGTCGGAATCCCAAGGTCACGAAGGCTATTCCCAAAATCAGAAAGGCCATTCCTAAGGTTGGAATCCCAAGGTCGGAAAGGCCATTCCCAAGGCTGGAAAAGCCATTCCCAAGGTGGCAAAGGCCATTCCCAAGGCTGGAATCCCAAGGTCTGAAAGGCCATTCCCAAGGTCTGAAAGGCCATTCCCAAGGTGGAAAAGGCCATTCCCAAGGCTGGAATCCCAAGGTCACGAAGGCCATTCCCAAGGTCTGAAAGGCCATTCCCAAGGTCTGAAAGGCCATTCCCAAGGTCTGAAAGGCCATTCCCAAGGCTGGCAAAGGCCATTCCCAAGGTCGAAAAGGCCATTCCCAAGGTCGGAAAGGCCATTCCCGGCCGGAATGACCGAGCGCGGCCGTCCCCCGCGGCAGGTGGTGAAGATGATGATCATCGTGGTGTGCACCTTCGCGCTCTGCTGGCTGCCCTACCACGTGTACTTCACGCTGCAGTACCTGCGGCCCGAGTGGTACCTGCGCCGCTCCATCCAGCAGGTCTACCTGGCCGTCATGTGGCTGGCCATGAGCTCCACCATGTACAACCCCATCATCTACTGCTGCCTCAACGACAGGTGCGAGCGCGCCGCCGGGGCCCGGAGCTCTCAGCACGGATGGGCTTTTTTGGGATGGGGTTTTTTTGGGATGAAGGTTTTTTTGGGATGGGTTTTTTTGGGATGGGTGGGGGTTCTCAGCATGGATGGGGTTTTTTGGGATGGATGAGGTTTTTCAGGGTGCATGGACAGAGTTTCTCAGGATGGGTGGGGTTTTTTGGGATGGATGGGAGGTCTCAGCACAGATGGGGTTTTGGGATGGGTGGGGGTTATCAGCATGGATGGGGTTTTTTGGGATGGATGAGGTTTCTCAGGGTGGATGAGGTTTTTCAGGGTCATGGGGATTTTTGGGATGGATGAGGTTTTTCAGGGTCATGGGGATTTTTGGGATGGATGAGGTTTTTCAGGGTCATGGGGATTTTTGGGATGGATGAGGTTTTTCAGGGTGGATGGATAGAGTTTCTCAGCATGGGTAAGGTTTTTTGGGATGGGTGGCAGTTCTCAGGGTGGATGGGGATTTTTGGGGTGGATAGAGTTTCTCAGGATGGGTGGGGTTTTTTGGGATGGATGAGGTTTCTCAGGGTCATGGGGATTTTTGGGGTGGATGAGGTTTCTCAGGGTGGATGGGGATTTTTGGGATGGGTGAGGTTTTTCAGGATGGATGGATAGAGTTTCTCAGGATGGGTGGGGTTTTCTGGGATGGGTTTTTTTGGGATGGGTGGAGGTTATCAGCATGGATGGGTTTTTTGGGATGGATGAGGTTACTCAGGGTGGATGGGGATTTTTGGGGTGGATGAGGTTTTTCAGGGTGCATGGGGATTTTTGGGATGGATGAGGTTTTTCAGGGTGGATGGATAGAGTTTCTCAGTATGGGTAAGGTTTTTTTGGGATGGGTGGGAGGTCTCAGCACAGATGGGATTTTCTGGGATGGGTTTTTTTGGGATAGGTGGGGGTTCTCAGCATGGATGGGTTTTTTGGGATGGATGAGGTTTCTCAGGGTGGATGGGGATTTTTGGGATGGATGAGGTTTCTCAGGGTGCATGGATAGAGTTTCTCAGGATGGGTGGGGTTTTTTGGGATGGGTGGGTTTTCTTAGCACGGATGGGGATTTTCAGGATGGATGGGGTTTTTCAGGGTGGATGGGGATTTTTGGGATGGGTAGGGGTTCTTGGGGTGGATAGGGTTCCTCATGGTGGATGGATTTTTTGGGATGGGTAGGGGGTTAAGGGATGGGGTTTCTCAGGATGGATGGGGTTTTTTGGGATGGATGGGGTTTCTCAGGGTGGATGGGGATTTTTGGGATGGTCCTCTCCCGCCCCTCTGCCATTTCCTCCTGAGGTGGGGGTGGCACGATTCTCACCTGGAGTCTTTCCTAACCCCCGTGGATTTTGAGGGCAAACAGCAACTGAAACCATCCCAACTCCTAAATGGGGTCTGCAGGGGGTTTTCTGTTTCTCAGTCAGTTTTTGATTTCTCGGTGGGTTTTCCATTTCTCAGCAGGTTTTCTATTTCCCAGTGGGTTTTCCATTTCTCAGCAGGTTTTCTCGTTTCTCAGAGGGTTTTTAATTTCTCAGCGGGTTTTTTGTTTCTCATGTTTCTCCATGGGTTTTTCACTTCCCAGTTGATTTTTCCTCCCCTCAGTGAAAGATCGCAATTTTTGTCACATTTAGAAAAGCTCAGTTTTATCTCCCCCTCCCTTTGGCCATGTCCATCCCATTCCTCTGACCATGTCCATGTCTTTCCCAACTCACGTGGCCATCTCCATCCCTTTGTTCCTCTCCATCCCATTCCTTTGTTCATCTCCATCCCATTCCTTTGTTCCTCTCCATCCCATTCCTGTGGCCATCTCCATCCCATTCCTGTGGCCATCTACATCTCCATCCCATTCCTGTGGCCATCTACATCTCCATCCCATTCCTTTGTTCATCTCCATCTCCATCCCATTCCCGTGGCCATCTTTGTCCCATTTCCCTGGCTTTCTCCATCCCATTCCCGTGGCCATGTCCATCTCCATCCCGTTCCTTTGTTCACCTCCATCTCAATCCCATTTCTGTGGCCACCTCCATCCCGTTCCTTTGTTCACCTCCATCTCAATCCCATTCCTGTGGCCATCTCCATCCCATTCCTTTGTTCACCTCCATCTCAATCCCATTTCTGTGGCCTTCTCCATCTCCATCCCGTTCCTTTGCTCACCTCCATCTCCATCCCGTTCCTTTGGTCACCTCCATCCCGTTCCTTTGTTCACCTCCATCCCGTTCCTTTGCTCACCTCCATCCCGTTCCCCCGGCCATCTCCCTGTCTTTCCCCACCCATGTCCACATCCGTGGGTCGCTCCGGTCCGGTCCGTGTGGCGCAGGTTCCGGGTGGGATTCAAGCACGCGTTCCGCTGGTGCCCGTGGGTCAGCGCCGGCGAGTACGAGGGGCTGGAGCTGCGCTCGGCGCGCTTCCTGCACACGCACAGCTCCGTGTCCAAGCTCAGCCGCATGGACACCACCACCGTGGCCTCGGCGCTCGGCGCGGCCGACGAGGAGCTGGACGAGCCCGGCCGGGCCGAGCGGCTCTCCCTGGACATGACCTCCAACGGCTCCTCCCGCAGCGACTCCAAGACAGTGTCCGAGAGCTTCAGCTTCTACTCCAACACCCCCACCTAGGGGTGTCCCCTCGGTGTCACCGCCCTGCTTGTGCCGTGCCGGCCTTTCCTGTGCTGTTTTCCCGTCTCTTTTCCTTGGGATGAGTTCTGCGTGTTCCATCGTGGGGCTGGACACCAGGAATGTTTCCCCAGCTGCCTACTTGGAGCTGGAGGGGATGCAGGAACGGGACAGAGCGGGGTTTTTCTCTGGAATTCCAACACTGGCCAGTGCTCCCGTGCTCTCTGTGAGGCAGGAGGGATATCTCGGTGCATACCACCCCTTGGAAAACAATCCCACCCTGCACTTCCCTCCTCCCATCCTTCCCCATTGGATATCCAGGGCGATCTTGAATCCCAAAAAGGCTTTTTCCAGCTCCACAGGGACTCATCAGCGCAGACCCAAGACTTCCCACACGGCCTTGGATTGTCTCTGGCATCCATATCCTGCTGCTCCACGGTCTCCTCCTGCTGCTCCAAATCCGTTTTTCAGAGCAGAGATTCCCAAAGGATCTCCTGAAGGATCTGAAGAATCTCCCAAAGGAACTCCTGAAGGATCCCCCCGAAGGATCTCCTGAAAGTTCTCTGAAGAATCCCCCAAAGGAATTCCTGAAGGATGTCCCAAAGGATCTCCTCAAGGATCTCCGACCTGAGCTGGGCTTTAGCTGCTGTTCCTCTGCTGCCACAAGGAATTTTGTGATTCCCTAGAAATCCTCTTGGATGGACTCCAGAATGCCATGGAGCTCTGGAAAAGGAGAGACCACCCTGAAGTGATTCCCACACCCTGGAAATGAATCCATCCCAAAAACAAGGTTGGAAGGAGATTAGGAATTCTTCAGAGCTGCTTTCACCTCCAGGGTTTGGAGGATTCCCTCCCACCTCCTGGATTTTGTTTTAATCAGGGATTTTTTTTTTAATTTTTTTTTTCCTTTGCAAAAGCCATTAGGTTTGTGATGTGTGTATGGATTTATGGAATATTTCTGTTCGGATGGACAATTTTCCCTGGACTCCTCCAAGTGGATCAACTCTGCTTGTTGGGAGCAAAGCCACAAATCTGGGGACAGTCTGGGGGGAATTCACTCCCAGCTGCTGCTGCTCCAAGTTCTCGTTTGGGGTGAGGAAATCGGGCTCCGAACTGGATTCACTGGAATGCTGGAGAAATGAGGGATGAAATCCAGAGAAATGCCCCAGTCACTGCTGTGTTCCCATCCCCTGGACACTGAATCCAGAGGCTTTTCCAGGTTTTTTAGGCAGATCTCAGATCAGATATTCAGTTCCCAAGCAGGGGAGTTCCTGTAACTCTTCCCTGGCACTTGGATGGAAAATCAACGGAAGGAAAATCAGTGGATATCCCCCAGAGCTCTGCTCCCACCCTTTGGAAGCACCCATAAAACTCCCAAATCCCAACCCTGAAATTTTAGGTTTTAAGCTCAGCTTTGTACCCTGAAACACAGAAATTCCCGTTCTGACTGAAAAAGTAGCAGCAAATCCCAAATCCCTCCCCATCCACCCTCGGGATCTGCTCCTAAATCCACCCCTAAATCCACCCTTTACCCCTCAATCCATGCGGGACCATCCCTCCCCTAACACCAATCCCTGGATTTGGGGAATTTTGCTGGATTTTGGGATTTTGCTGGGATTCAAACAGGCCTGGCTCTGTTTTGGTTCTGTTTGGCACGAAAACCCCGGCGCCTTTGGAAGTCTCAGCCAAGGATCCGGCGGCGCCTTTGGAAGCCGCAGCCAAGGATCCATCCGGGAGCAATTCCCATTGTTCGGAGCGTTTTTCTGGGATTGCCCTGGATACAGGGCCTGCCCCGCCCATCCTTGTCTTTATTGTTGTTTTTATTTTCTGTCCCTCGAGGGCTCCTCATGGCCGAGCATTCCAGGATGGAAGCGCAGGATCCGCTGTTTACGGAGCGTTCCCACAGGGAATGACGGGATTTGGGTTCTTTGGGATTTCCGTGTCCTTGCCAGAGCCCTGGTGTGAGGTCACAGAACCCAGCCTGGGAGCTCCCGGGATTTCTTTTCCATTAAAGTCACCATAATCCAAAAAAATTCCAATTTTCAGCCTTCAGGACCCACCACAGGCCCTTCCCCATTCTGGGATTTTGGGATTTATTCCTCTCCTAAACCCTGCCCCAAAATCCCACATCCAGCTGAAGAATGGACATAATCATTATCATGCAAAGTTTAGCAGGGGAATTCCCCCTTTTCCTTGCAATATCCACCCCAAACCCCATTCCTGCAGAATATCCACCCCAAATCCCAATCCCTGTGGAATATCCATCCCAAACCTCATCCTTGTGGAATATCCACCCCAAATCCCAATCCCTGTGGAATATCCATCCCAAACCTCATCCTTGTGGAATATCCACCCCAAATCCCAATCCCTGTGGAATATCTACCCCAAATCCCAATCCCTGTGGAATATCCACCCCAAATCCATCTCTGTGGAATATCCACTCCAAATCCCATTCCTGTGACTCTGACATCCTTGGGGAATTTGGGATTTGGGGTGGGAGCAGCTGGAAGGAGCTTTCTGAGAAGTTCTTCCCCCATGGGAGCATCCTGAGGGAAGGAACCCAACCCAAAGCATCTCGGGATTGTCCCATCTTGGATTTTCATGGATAAATGTTCCTTTGATGTGGAGAATGGTTCGTTATCCCTTAACAAGGCGAGGAGGGGTGGGAGCGGGAAGAGGTGGAAAAACTAAAATACCATTAAAAAGATGGATGATGAGTTTGGAGCACCCTCAGTGGGAGGAGTTTGCCCTGAAATGTTACCAAAACAAGAAAAGGGACAATTCCCAAAATTCCTCCTCCAATTCAGGCTTGGGAGCGCAGCACTGATTCCCAGATCATGGACAAGGCTCTGATTCCTCCTGGAGCGTGGGCAGGGCCTGGGGCAGATCTGTTCTCCAGGCAATTCCCGGCATTTCCAGTGTCCCTGATGGATCCTGGCTCCCCTTCCCAGGCTGGCTTTCCCAAATCTTGCTGCTCCAACGGGAATGTGCAATCCATTTTTTTCAAGCCTCAGTGTGCTGCTGGCAGAACATTCCAGGTGGGAATTGCGGGAGGATCCAGCCCCCGCCGGCGGTTCCGGCTGGCTGGAATTCTGGATTTTAATTAAAGTGGAGTTCCCGGGCTCGGCTCCATCCCACGGGCGCGGTAAACTCCGGCTGCTGGTTTTCCATCAGTGATGTCATCCTGGAAAAAGGAGAGAAGGGAAAAACATCCTCATGCTCCTGGCTGATCTTCCCATGAATGCTGGGCTGGATCCTCCTTCCTGGTGGGATTCAGATCCCAATGGAGCCGTTTCCTTCATTGGGATCTGCCCTTCCAATGAGATACAGATCCCCATGGATCCATCAGGATCACCCCTTCCCAGCAGGATTCAGATCCCTAGGGATCCATCAGGATCACCCCTTCCCAGCAGGATTCAGATCCCTATGGATGCATCGGGATCATCCCATCCCAGCAGGATTCAGATCCATTGGAATTATCCCTTCCCAGCAGGATTCAGATCCCAATGGATCCATCAGGATCACCCCTTCCCAACAGGATTCAGATCCCCACAGATCTATTGGAATTATCCCTTCCCAGCAGGATTCAGATCCCCACAGATCCATTGGAATTACCCCTTCCCAGCAGGATTCAGATCCCAATGGATCCATCAGGATCACCCCTTCCCAGCAGGATTCAGATCCCTATGGATGCATCGGGATCATCCCTTCCCAGCAGGATTCAGATCCCCACAGATCTATTGGAATTATCCTTTCCCAGCAGGATTCAGATCCCAATGGATCCATCAGGATCACCCCTTCCCAGCAGGATTCAGATCCCCACAGATCCATTGGATCATCTCATCCCCTTTCCAGGGCTGTCCCTAATGGGGAATTTCATCCCTCCTCCATAAAATGAGGCCAAGCCTTTACTGGGGACAAAAATCCCTGTCAGCCACACAAGGAATTCCACATTCCCGGGGCTTTGGGTTATCTCTCCATCTCCAATTCCTTGGGAAACCTCCCAAAATCAGGAGGTGACCCCAAAAAGCCCTGAGTTTTGTTGGTTTTGGTGCTTTCCAAGCGGGATCTGCAGCTTTGATCGAACCCATCCCACTGAATTCCCACTCTGGATCAGCCTCATTACCATGGATGCATTCCAGCGTTTTGCATAAATGTTTGCTTAATGCCGAGTCCGAAATATCCCAGAAAATTAAAAATAAAAAAATGGGAATTGAAGGCAGCTCATGGCTCCCGGGGTGCATCCTGCTGTTGCCATGGCAGCCAGGGGGCTCGGGGATGCTTCCCAAAAAAATCAGAGCTCTGGGAGGAACGATTTGGGTTCAAAACATCCGGATGGAAGTGAATTAATATTTTTCAGGAATCCCCAGTTTAATTTCGGGGCAGATTCCGGCAGATTTGGGGTTCCTGGAGGGTGGAGAATTCCAGCTTGTTCCCAGCAGCAATTAGCGTTAATTACTTCAGTAATTACTGACTCTAAGCAGCAATTGAAAACCAACACAGGCAGGGTGGGAATTTTGGGGTGGGAAATGAGGAATTCAATTGGATTTGGTGTTTCCAGGGCTGAGGAACCTCCTGGGCATGGGGAATTCCAGAGGGAAGGAAGAGAAAAGAGGAGAGAGGGAATTGCTTCCACAGGATGCTCCGATGGGCTTAATTAGAAATTAATTATTCATTGGAGTCACTGGATGGGCAGGGAGGGGTTGGAGGAGGATTTATGGAATCCTGGGGGGGATCTACGCTTTAGCCAGGATTTTTTTGGGAGGAAATCCCTCCCTGAGGGGCTGGGATGGAATTCCCAGAGGAGCTGTGGTTGCCCCTGGATCCCTGGAAGTGTCCAAGGCCAGGTTGGACACGGCACCAAAAATCCGGGAAATCCTGGGATTTGTGGCACAAGAACTGGGGATAAAACACATGGAATGGGAGCACAAAACAATCTGGGAAATCCTGGGATTTGTGGGGGGAAAAAAAATGGGATAAAACACAGGGAATGGGAGCACCAAAGGTCAGATTCTCACTGCTCATTTGGGAATGAGGGGCAGGAGAAGGGATTGGGGCCGTTCCCAGAGGCAGGAGAAGATTGGGACCATCTCAAGCTCTGTTACGCTCTGGCCTCTTCCAGAACATTCCCACTAAAGGGAAAAGAATCCATCCCAGCTGGATGTGAGCTGTGCTCAGCAGCCAGGCAGAGCAGAGCTCCCCGATAAAATCTTGGAGAGATCCAACCCATTTCCCTCTCCCGAGCGTTCCCTGCACCTCCAGCTCTGAACACGGCACTGGAGCCGCGGCCAGAGGGGATGGACACGGCCCTGGAAGGGGAAAGGAGGGAGGGAATGCACTGAAATCTAAATCCAAGACCTTTGCCAGGCTTCCTTCAGGGAATGGGGCAGGGAATGGACTGGGCTTGGACTGGGAATGGGGCAGGGAATCACCACGGGAATGGGGCAGGGAATGGACTGGGATTGGACTGGGAATGGGGCAGGGAATCACCACGGGAATGGGGCAGGGAATGGCCAGCTGGTCCCAAGGCTGGGATTCCCTGCCCATTCCCAGCAAGGTTTCCAATCCCCATTTCCTCCCCTTTTCCCAAGTTCCCCACATCCCGCTGTCCCAAATCCTCCCGAGCCCTGCTGGAAAAGCCCCGGCAGCTCCTGCTCCAATTCCTCCTCCCCAGCCCCCGAAGAAAAGCTCTCCCTGCATCCCGGAGCATCCCCGCACCCCAATCCTGGCGATTTCAGGAATGCAAACCCCCCTGGAATGTGGGGAGCTGGAAACCAAAGCTTTCCCGAGTCCTGGCAGGGATTTATGGAGCCGGGAAGGGATCAAAGCCATTTGCACCGCTGCTGTCATAGTGATCCATTCCCTCAATTCCCACTTCCATCCGGGAACGTTCCTGCTGATGCCGGGGAAAAATCCGGCGCGGTTGCCAGGGCAGGGATGATTTATTTGGGCATAAAATCCATCCGAGTTCCTGGGAGTCTCCTCCGGGATGCAGAGATTGATTTGTTTATACAGCCACAGAAAGCGGGGGCTGCTCCCGGGAAAACACATCCCAAACTCAGCCTGGGATTTTCCAGCCTCTCCCGGTTCTCCTGCAGCAGCCGAGGGAAGGGACTGACCCCACTGCTCAGCCCCTAAATTATCAGGGGGACAAAAAAAAACAAACCCAAAGTGTTTCAGAGCTTCGAGGTTTGGAAATTGTCCGGGCACTCCCGGGTGCTTGGAATCTCCCAAGGAGATTCCAGGCTGCTCTTCCAAGGAGATTCAGGGCCTTGATTCCTTTGCCATTTTTGGGGTTGGATGGAGGCAGAGCTGAGATCCCTCCGGCTCCCTCCTGGCGCGGGAATCGAGCCCAGAGGGATGGATGGAGCCAAAATAAAACTGGGATTCGGGGGTTAAGGACCGCCTCTAAATCCTTGTATTCCTTAGGAAAAACGGGATTTTCCTCTTTTGGAAAAGATAGTTGTGTTTGGAAGGGGTTCCATGAAAACCCGACTGTCGCTCCCGTGCCCAGGACAGGGCTGGGCACTCCCAGGGAGCAGTTTCCTTGGACTAGTCCTTCCCAGGAGCCTGGAATATCCTGGATGGGAAAACCGCCATTCCCTAAATCCGGATTATCCCTCCTGGGTTATCCTGCGGCTCCATCCCGCGCCGGAGCTCGGGTCGGATGATCCTAAAGGTGTTTTCCAAGCTCAACAATTCCATAATTCCGTGATCCCTCGGCTGCTCCCTGCAGGGAGGGGAAATCCTGGGAATCATTCCCGAGCTCCCGCGGAGATCAGTCCATGGCTTTTCCTCCTGCTCCATCCAGCGGCTCAGACGAGAAAAGCCGCCGGGAAAAACGGCGGCATCCAGCGGCAGCATCCCTAAATCCAAGGATTCAGCCGGGAATACCGGCCTGGGAATGCTGGAAAAGCTCCTGCTCCGGGTGGGTTCAAGTCCCTCTTCCCAAACTTCAGAATGCAATGGAATTCCCAAGATTTGGGGGCATCCAGGCCATCCTAAATTTTCCCTAAAGCTCCCAGATCGCAAGGGATGCTCCACAAGGAAAAGCCAGGGATTTATTTCCCTCTTGGTAGAGCTCTGCCTCAGGCACAGAGCTCGGGGCTCTCCCAGGAGTGTCCCCTCTGCCCGGGATAGGGCACCTGCAGCCAGGTGAGGGGCACGGGGAATGTGGGAATTACACCCGGAGAGGCACAGGGAATGCGGGAATTACACCCGGAGAGGCACGGGGAATGTGGGAATTACACCCGGAGAGGCACAGGGAATGTGGGAATTACACCCGGAGAGGCACGGGGAATATCAGAATTACACCCGGAGAGGCACGGGGAATATCAGAATTACACCCGGAGAGGCACGGGGAATGTAGGAACGCACCCGGAGAGTCACGGGGAATGCGGGAATTACACCCGGAGAGGCACAGGGAATGCGGGAATTACACCCGGAGAGGCACGGGGAATGCGGGAATTACACCCGGAGAGGCACGGGGAATGCGGGAATTACACCCGGAGAGGCACGGGGAATGTGGGAATTACACCCGGAGAGGCACAGGGAATGCGGGAATTACACTCGGAGAGGCACGGGGAATGCGGGAATTACACCCGGAGAGGCACGGGGAATATCAGAATTACACCTGGAGAGGCACGGGGAATATCAGAATTACACCTGGAGAGGCACGGGGAATGTCAGAATTACACCTGGAGAGTCACGGGGAATGTAGGAACACACCTGGAGAGGCACGGGGAATGTCAGAATTACACCTAGAGAGGCACAGGGAATGCGGGAATTACACCTAGAGAGGCACGGGGAATATCAGAATTACACCTAGAGAGTCACGGGGAATGCGGGAACACACCCGGAGAGGCACGGGGAATACCAGGACACACCCGGAGGGTCCCGAGGAAGGCCTGCAGGTTGCACTCCGTGCCAGGCTGGGGATTGGGCCCAGCTTGGACTTGGGGATCCCAAAGATTCCAACCTCGCTGATTCCGGGATAAGCAGCGCTGCTCTGGCGGCTCCTCCCGAGTGTTGCAGGGCAGCACCGGAGGCTGCTGACCCCGCTCCGGTCCTACCCCAGAGCCGGGAATTGCCGGTAAATAGCGGGGCCGGCCCCTCCCCTCCGGCCCGTCCCGGGCTCCCTCACAGCGCAGCCCCGCCCCTTGCTCCCCCTCACGGCCGTTACCGAGCGCGCGCCGCCGTTCAAACCCGCCTCGGGGGGGCGGGCGTGCCGCTCGCTGATTGGCTGCGGTTCTGGCACACCGCGCGCTGATTGGGTGGAAATGGCGGAGGGGGCGTGGCCGCTGGGAGGGCGGGCTCCCCTCAGCGCGGAGCGGAGCCGCAGCCATGGCCGTACAGACTCCCCGCGCTGCCGCTGCTGCTTCCTCCTTGCTCTCCCCGGCCTCGCGGGCCCTCGGCAGCGCCGGCGCCCCCGTGCTCGCTGAGTGCCCCGGCAACGATGATGAGAGCGAGAGGCGCCAGCGCCGCCGCTCCAGGGCCGTCGACTCGTCGCTGCAGGGCCTCGGCTCACCCTCGCTCAGGTAGGATCGGTGCGCGGGGCTGGGCTGAGAGGGGAAGCCCGGTCACCGACACCGCTGGGCACAGGCTGGGGGAGATCCCGGTCACCGGCACTGCTGGGCTCGGGATGGGGGAGATCCCGGTCACCGGCACTGCTGGGCTCGGGATGGGGGAGATCCCGGTCACCGGCAGTGCTGGGCTCGGGATGGGGGAGATCCCGGTCACCGGCACCGCTGGGCACAGGCTGGAGGAGATCCCGGTCACCGACACCGCTGGGCACGGGCTGGGGGAGATCCCGGTCACCGGCAGTGCTGGGCTCGGGCTGGGGGAGATCCCGGTCACCGGCACTGCTGGGCACGGGCTGGGGGAGATCCCGGTCACCGGCACCGCTGGGCTCGGGCTGGGGGAGATCCCGGTCACCGACACCGCTGGGCACGGGCTGGGGGAGATCCCGGTCACCGGCAGTGCTGGGCTCGGGCTGGGGGAGATCCCGGTCACCGGCACCGCTGGGCACGGGCTGGGGGAGATCCCGGTCACCGGCAGTGCTGGGCTCGGGCTGGGGGAGATCCCGGTCACCGGCACCGCTGGGCACGGGCTGGGGGAGATCCCGGTCACCGGCACCGCTGGGCACGGGCTGGGGGAGATCCCGGTCACCGACACCGCTGGGCACGGGCTGGGGGAGATCCCGGTCACCGGCAGTGCTGGGCTCGGGCTGGGGGAGATCCCGGTCACCGGCACCGCTGGGCACGGGCTGGGGGAGATCCCGGTCACCGACACCGCTGGGCACGGGCTGGGGGAGATCCCGGTCACCGGCACCGCTGGGCTCGGGCTGGGGGAGATCCCGGTCACCGGCACTGCTCAGGCTGAGAGGGGGAAGGCGGGCACCGACCCCGCTGGGTTGGGGCTGAGGATGCGCCTGGCACCGACCCCGCTGTGTCCCGCAGGCCCGAGGACTGGCAGCGGCCGCTGGCCCAGTGGAGCAACGCGCAGATCGCGGAGCACTACAGCACCTGCATCAAGCTCTCCGCCGAGAATGTGAGTCTGGGCAGCCGCGTTTGAGCCCTGCGGGATTTAAAACCCCCTCAGTGCGGTTCAGGCGGGGTCGGAAACACTTCGGGGTGGGGCAGGTTTAGGGACCATAAAGGTGTCTGGTCCCGGTCGGGCCGTCCCGCAGCACGTGGGTTCTGTCCCCACGGTTCTGGAGTATCTCTGAGCAATCCCAGCAGAAAGTTCCTGTGGGATTTCCCAGGCATCAGTTCCTGCCCATTCCTCTTGTCCCATGGCTGGGCCCCGTGGAGCAGAGCCTGGATTCATCCTCCCAGATTCCCCCTCGGAATGAGATCAGCTGAGATCCCCTCTCTGCCCAGCCCCAGCTCCCTCAGTCTTTGATTGGGCTCCAGATCCCTCATCTTTGTCCCTCTCGACTGGAGCTTCTTGTCCCTCTTGTCCTGATGATCCCAGAGCTGGACACAGCACCCCTAGGGCTAGATCACTCCCTGATCTGCTGGGAATGCTCTTCCTGGTGAATCCCACTGGTGGCCTTGTCCCCAGGACACTTTGGTAGTCAAGGACACTTTGTTGTCCCTCAGCTCCTTCTCCACAGGGATCACCTCCAGCCTGTGCCAGTGTCCAGGGCTGGCCCTCCTCAACTGCAAACTCCCCAAACTGCCTTAGTTTGAATTTCAAACTATTCTCTATTAAATTACAGACAATTCTCTGCCCATCTTTCCAACCTCTCCCCATTCCTCTGCCAAGAGGAAGCCGTGGCCACAGCCAGCCTGGTGTTGCCCTCCCCTGGTGCCACCCAGGCTGTCCCCTTGGTCCCCAGGGTGGCCCTGGCCAGGGGAAGGGTCCCCAACTGTGTTTTGTTGCAGAAAATCACCACCAAAAATGCCTTTGGGCTGCACCTGATTGATTACATGACCGACATCCTGAAGCAGAAGAGCTCGGAGCTCACCAACTTCCAGGTCAGAGGGGTCCCTGCTGCTGATTTGTTTCCACCTCCAATTAGCACTGGGATTAATTAATGTGAAACCTCCAATGTTGCCACCAAAACCTCCTGGAAGAGGCAGCAGGAATCAGAGGCACCAAGTCCTTGGAAGGCTGAGTGCTCCCAGTTGTGGTGTTCAAAAAAGGTTCAAAGTAAGACTTGGGAGGCCTCAGAGGTAAAAACAAGGCTGGGAGAGGAAGGAAGGTGATGCTGGGCAGGTTCTGATCCAAGAACTTGTCAGGGATAAGCATCCTGGGAAATGTTGGGAGGGAGAGGTGGATTCCTGCATGGATGAGCAGGGACCGGAGTTTGGGACGTGGCCCCCAGGAGCTCCTGAGGGAAGGATGGGAAAAGGGGCTCTGAGTGTCACTGGGGGGTCTTGGCATTCCTGGTGGGATCTGGGCTTGGAAAAGGCCCTTGGAATTTTACCCCCTTCACCTCTTTATGCTTTGGAAAAATGGGATGATCCCAAGGGGCTGACCCTGAGGAAGGAGAGGTCTGGGCAGACCAAACCTGCCCCTTTCTGCTTCTTCCCATGGCTGAACTCCACAATTCCTAAAGGATTTTTTAGCCATGATCCCCAAAAAAACCCAAAGCAAACTATGGGGAAAACACCCCTTTGGGGGGAGATCCATAGCTTCCACAATAACCCTGTTATCCATGATTTTCCTTGGGAAGCTCTGGGATGCTTCAGGTGAGATTTTTCCCTTTCCAGCTGGGAATTCCGTGTTCCTCTGCAGGTGGCAGCCGGGACTCTGGATGCCAGCGCCAAGATCTACGCTGTGCGCGTGGATTCCGTCCACGCCGAGGCCTTCAAGGTCCTGGGCCACCTGGGCAAGGAGCGAGCCCCTGCCAAGGACCTGGACAGCCCCCAGGAAGGTGGGAATTCCCTCTTTTCCTCTCCAGAATCCCAGGAAATTCCCTCGTTTCCCACCCGGCAACGGGAGGAGCCTCAGCGCGCTTTTGGAGTTGGGAGTTTTGAGGGGATTTTGGATTAATTGAATTCTCCAAGGGTTGGGAGATTCCAGGGTGGTTCTGCTGGGATGATGGAGCAGGGAGGGATGGGAGGAGGAGCTGGATCTGTCACTCAGGGATTTCAGACTTCAGTTTGGGGTCAAACAGGGGCAGTTTGGGATTAAACAGGGGCAGTTTGGGGTCAAACAGGAGCAGTTTGGGGCCACACAGGGGCAGTTTGGGATCAAGCAGGGGCAGTTTGGAGCCACACAGGGGCAGTTTGGGATTAGCTAGAAGTTTGGGATCAAGCAGGGACAGTTTTTTGCCCAGCAGAATCCATAAAAAGCCACCAGGACATTGCTGATCCCAGCAGATCCCGCCTGAGTCGGGAATTCCGACCCGCTGCAGTTTGTTGTACAGATTCCAGGTTTCCTCCCTCCTTTGGGATATTCCAGCCCATATTTTGAGGTGGGATTTGTCCCTTTGCCCATGCCAGACTCTAGCCCAGACCCCAAGGCTGCCAGGAAAGAAGCAAAGCCAAAGAAGAAGCAAAGCTTCAAAACCATCGAGCAGAACCTGAGCAACATCAACGTGTCCGAGGCCACCCGCAGGCACGAGGTGAGCTCGGCTTCCTCCTCATCCACCCCATCCCTGCCTTCCTGCTTTTCCATTCCCCTGGCATCTCACCAGTGTGGGAATTCAGGCTGGGAAAAGGATCCTGGAATGCCTTGGCTTGGAAGGGACCCCTTAGCTAATCCCATTCCAGCACTTCCCACTCTGCCGGGCTGCTCCAGCCTGGCCTGGGACACTTCCAGGGCTGGGAAAGAGACATGGGGATCGTCCTCCTTGGGTTCAGAGCCCTCCCTGCCCCTCTCCATCCTCATCATTCCCTGATTCCTGCCCCATTCCCATTCCCTGATTCCCGTTCCCTAATTCCCATTCCTGGATTTCCAGGTGGATCCCATGTTCCAGAGAGCAGCTGCCTCCTTTGATGAATGCAGCACTGCTGGGATTTTCCTGACGGGGCTGCGCTCCCAGGGCTTCCAGAGCTGCCTCCTCTTCCACTCGGAGATTGTCCCCCTGCCCTCCTCAGAGAGCCTGGCCCTGCCCAGCTCCCTCCCTGTTCCTGTGGCTGGCCTCAAAGGTGAATCCCAGCTTTTTATCCCAATCTTTTCCCAGCTTTTTCCTGCTTTTCCCAGTCTTTCCCGTTTTCCCCCCTGCCTTTTTTTCCCCCCCTGCCTTTTTTTCCCCTTGCCTATTTTCCCACCTTTTTTACCCCCTGCCTTTTTTCCCTCTGCTTTTCCCAGCCTTTTCCCTTCTTTTCCTGCCCTTATCCAGCTCATTTTCCCAAGCCTTTCTTCGCTGCTCAGATCCCACTCAGGCTGCTGGAAAACTGGGAATTGTCGGGGTTTGAGGGCCTGAGCCAGGTGGGAATTCCTGAATTTCAGATCCTGTGCAGGAATTTTGGAGGTTTGAGCTCCTGAGCCGGGTTGGGAATTCCTGATCCAGGTGGGGATTCCTGCTGGTATCCCAGGAATTCCCCTGTATCCCACCTCTCTGCAGCCCTGCTGGCCCCGTGCCTGGAAAAACGCCGGATCTGCTCCTCCCTGGCCGGATTCCAGTTCACCAAGTGGGATGAGGAGACCCATGATGAGGTGGGTGGGGGGGATTCCTGATCCAGATTCCTGAATCAGGTGGGAATTCCTGATCCAGGCGGGGGTTCCCGATACAGGTGCGAATTCCCACCCCAGGCAGGGAATCAGGCAGAATTCCTGACCTGGGTCGGGGATTCCCGATCCAGGCAGAATTCCCATCCCAGGTGGGAATTCTGGATCCAGGCAGGGATTCCCCACCCAGCAGGATTGCTGTGTTGCAGTCGGTGTCGGCGCTCCTGGAGAAGTTCCGCAGGAGCGAGCAGGTGTTCGATCCCAACCTGGATCCCGACAGCGACAGCGGGGAGGGCTGGGCCCCCTCCCAGCTGGAATTCCCACCGGATTCTCCGGATGGAGACAGGAGCCCGGAACCCCAGGAGAGCAACAAGAGGTGGGGATGGGGATCCAGGGCCGGGATTGGGGATGGGGGGGATTCCAGGGAGAATTCCCAGTGCCCAGGGAGGAGTACTGGGTGCATCCAGGAAGAAATTCCAGGGATCTCTCTGCCTTCCAAGGAGAGCTTTGGCAAATCCAGGTGGTTTTCCAGCAGAACTGAGGCTCTGGAACCCCCAGTGCCTCAATCCTAGAGCTGGAACAGGGATAACAAATCCTGGGAATGCTGAGCAAGGATAGCAATACTGAGAATGCTGAGCAGGGACAACAAATCCTGGGAATTCTGAGCAAGGATAGCAAATCGTTTGAATGCTGAGCAGGGATAGCAAATCCCAGGAATGCTGAGCAGGGATAGCAAATCCCAGGAATGCTGAGCAGGGATAGCAAATCCCAGGAATGCTGAGCGCTGCTGTTCCTTTGCAGGCCCGAGAGAGCTCCCTTTGCCGGGGGGGACATCAGCACACTGAGCCTGCACGTGTCCCTGAATCCCGGGGAATATTCCTACTTCAGCCCCCGCACCCTCGCCATGTGGGCCGGCCCCGAGCACTGGCGCTTCCGGCCCCGGCAGCCCCGTGAGTGCTGGGATCCTGGGATCCTGGGATCCTGGGATGGGGAGGGCTCCAGTCCTGGGATCCTGGGATCCTGGGATGGGAAGGGCTCCAGTCCTGGGATCCTGGGATCCTGGGATGGGAAGGGCTCCAGTCCTGGGATCCTGGGATCCTGGGATGGAATGGGCTCCAGTCCTGGGATCCTGGGATCCTGGGATGGGAAGGGCTCCAGTCCTGGGATTCTGGGATGGGGAGAGCTCCAGTCCTGGGATCCTGGGATGGGAAGGGCTCCAGTCCTGGGATTCTGGGATGGGGAGGGCTCCAGTCCTGGGATTCTGGGATGGAATGGGCTCCAGTCCTGGGATCCTGGGATGGGGAGAGCTCCAGTCCTGGGATCCTGGGATGGGGAGGGCTCCAGTCCTGGGATCCTGGGATGGGGAGAGCTCCAGTCCTGGGATCCTGGGATCCTGGGATGGGGAGGGCTCCAGTCCTGGGATCCTGGGATGGGGAGAGCTCCAGTCCTGGGATTCTGGGATGGGGAGAGCTCCAATCCTGGGATTCTGGGATGGGGGGAGCTCCAGTCCTGGGATCCTGGGATGGGGAGAGCTCCAGTCCTGGGATCCTGGGATGGGAAGGGCTCCAGTCCTGGGATCCTGGGATTCTGGGATGGGAAGGGCTCCAGTCCTGGGATTCTGGGATTCTGGGATGGGGAGAGCTCCAGTCCTGGGATTCTGGGATTCTGGGATGGGGAGAGCTCCAGTCCTGGGATCCTGGGATTCTGGGATGGAAAGGGCTCCAGTCCTGGGATTCTGGGATGGAAAGGGCTCCAGTCCTGGGATTCTGGGATGGGGAGGGCTCCAATCCTGGGATCCTGGGATGGGAAGGGCTCCAGTCCTGGGATTCTGAAATTCTGGGATGGGAAGGGCTCCAGTCCTGGGATTCTGAAATTCTGGGATGGGAAGGGCTCCAGTCCTGGGATTCTGGGATGGGAAGGGCTCCAGTCCTGGGATTCTGGGATGGGAAGGGTTCCAATTTCTTCCCAAAATCCCACGGTGCTCCTTCAGTCCCAGACCTCAATCAGTTTTTGCTCCCACAAAAATCCAAATTCCTGGAAACCTGGGAGCTGAGGCCAACCCCAGCTGCTTTCCCATGAAAAAGGGGGAAAATCTCTGTGGGTGACCTTTGCCTGGAGGAGATGTTCCAGTTGGGAATGAGCCAGGTGTGCTCGTCCTGGCCCCAGGCAGTGACACCCCCGTCCTTTTCCTTCCTTCCTTTTCCCTCCTTCCCTTTTCCTTTCCCTTCCCTCCTTACTTCCTTCCCTCCTTTCCCTTCCTTCCTTTCCATTCCTTCCTTCCTGGAATCCATCCTTCCTCCCTCCCCACCTCCCTCTCTTCCTTCCCCTTTTTTCCACCCTTCCCTTCCCTTTTTTCTCCCTCAACAGCCCCAGGCCTGGAGAAGGATTCCCGGCGGAGGATTCCCAGGAAAGTTTTCGAGTTTGATTTCCAGGAGGAGATCGACTTCCAGGCCCATTTCCGTAAGACCAAGGTGCCCACAGAGCCCCTGGGATTCCTGGGATTTGGGCAGCTCCAGTTTTATGTGTGAGAGGCACCTCAGACCTGCCTCTTTCCACACAAAACACTCCCTGCTTTTCCATGGAAAGCTGCTGGAGTTTTTCCATGGAGCTGTCTGATCCCATTCCCAGGCATCCACAACTTTGGCCAAATCCATCCTGGAAACCGAAAACCTCCGGAGCACCACGCTCCCTGCAGACTTCAACTATGAGCCCCAGAACCTGGGGCAGCTCTTCCTGAAACCCGTGGTCAAGGTGAGAGAATTCCCCAAGGAATCATCCCAGGGGGTCATTCCAGGGGGTTATTCCAAGGAAGATCCCAGGGAATCATCCCAGGAAACGGTCCTGGGGGATCATTCTAAGGAACCATCCCAGGGATCCATTCCAGGGGGGTCATTCAAGGGAATAATTCCAGGGAATCATCCCAAGGAGTTATCCCAGGGGGTCATCTCAGGATGAAGGCACAAGTCCCAGCCTTTTTCCAGGAATATTTTGGAATATTTTCCCCCAGCTCAGCCGGTGCTTGGATCCAGTGGAAGCCTTGGATACCGAGGCTGGGATTGAGGACTACGACTACAACAACCCCAATGACACCTCCAACTTCTGCCCTGCCCTGCAGGTACAGCATCCCTGCCCCAAAATCCCTGTCCAGGAATTCCTGAGGGAAGGAATGTGAGGGGCTCTCCTGGGACATTCCCAGGGATGGATTTTCCAGGGAGGAGCTGCAGGAATTCCATCCCAGCCTTTTCCAGGAGAGGGAATTCCATCCCTCAAACTTCAATTCCATGGGGATAAACCCCAATCCCATGGGATAAACCACAGTTCCATGGGGATGGGATAAGCCCCAGTTCCTTGGGGATGGGATAAGCCCCAGTTCCATGGATAAACCCAGATCCCATGGGGAAGCTGGGCAGGAATTCCCCCCTCTGGAGCAGCTCTGGTGACTCTGGTGTCCCCCCCGTGTCCCTGCAGGTCCCTGACAGCGACGACGATCCCGATCCCGCAGAATTCCCCAGCGAGCTCCCGGCTCCTCCCGAGGCTCCAGAGCTCTCCCAGATCACCGGGGGGAACGTCCCGGCCTGCGGAGAGCTGGAGCTCATCGCCGAGCCCCAGAAGGTGACTGGGAGCACTGGGAGGGACTGGGACTGACTGGGAATTCCTCCCTGGACTGGGCTGGAGCAAAAACCTCTCAGCACCTCCAGGGTTAAAAATCCCAGGACACCCCTGTGGTGCAGGATTCCTGGGATTGGGCAGGGACTGTCATTCCCAGAGGAACAATTCCCAGGATTGTCATTTCCAGAGGAACAATTCCTGGGATTGCCGTTCCCAAAGGAACAATTCCCAGATTAAACCAGGCTGCCCTCACCATTATTCCCATAGAAAATCAGGAATGGTGACAGTTGTGGCTGTGATCCCACTGATGATCCCAGATAATCCCAGATTCCCTCCCCAGATCCATAAAATCCACATCCAGTATGCCAAGATGGCCAAGAGGATGGACATGAGGCGGCTGAAGCAGAACATGTGGGAGTTGCTGACAGAGCAGGAAACGGAGGTGGGCAGGGAAATTCCTGCTGGGAGTTGTGCAATTCCTGCCCAGTTCTGTGGGACAAACCCCAATTCCACAGGACAAACCCCAATTCCATGAGGTAAACCCCAATCCCGTGGGATAAACCCCAATCCCATGGATCAATTCCATGGATAAACCCCAATCCCATGAGATAAAGCCCAAGTTCCCCTTTGGGCTGAGGTTTCCAGGGGTTTTCCTGGGAATCTCAGGGCTCTGCAGTTCCTGGTTTGTCCCAAGCAGGGGGAGGAACCCAGGGAAGGGACGGACGTGGAAGTGGCCGGAGAGAAGGTCCTGAGTGACCTCACCAAGGATCTGCTCCACAGGTCGGGAATGGGGAGGGGAAAACCCCAAATGGGAATGGGAAAAATGGGGATGGGAAAATCCTGAATGGGACAGGGAATGGGGATGGGAAAATCCTGAATGGGAATGGGGGATAGGACAGGAAAAATCCCAGATGGAGATGGGAAAATCCCAAATGGGAATGGGAAAATCCTGAATGGGACAGGGAATGGGGATGGGGATTGGAAAATCCCTCATGGGAATGGAACAGGTAAGATCCAGAATGGGGATGGAAAAATCCCAAGTGGGAATGGGAAGGGGAATGGGAATGGGACAAGGGATGGGGATGGGAAAATCCCTCATGGGAATGGGAAGGGGAATGGAACAGGGAAAATCCCTCATGGGAATGGGACTGGGGATGAGAATGGAACAGGGAAAATCCCAAATGGGGATGGGGAATATCCCTCCAGGTGTTGGGATGGGAATGGGACCGGGCAGATCCCTGTGGGTGTTCCCAGGAAAGCCGGGCTGGCAAACCCTTGCTGGCAGATCCAGGATCCAATCCCTGCTCCCTGGATTCCTGGCTGATCCTGCTGTTCCACAGGCTCCCTCCCACCATGGCCACCAACCTGTCGGTGCCCCTGGCCTTCGTCTGCCTCCTGCACCTGGCCAACGAGAAGGTGAGGGCTGGGAGCCATCCCACAGTCCCAGCTTTCCCAGGAATCTGACTCATTCCATCAATCCTGGGGATTCCATGGAATGCAGCTCATCCCACAGTCCCAATATTCCGTGGATTGCTGCTCATTCCACAAATCTGGGAATTCCATGGATTGCAATTCTATCCTGGTTTTTCCCTGGAACACAGCTCATTCCCAGCCCATCCCAGTTTTTCCATGGAATGCAGCTCCAGGGAATGGGAACATTCCCAGTTTGGGCAGGGTTTGTCCCTCAGAGCTGTCCTGAGCATTCCAGACTCTGGATAAGGGAAATTATCCCAAAATCCAGAGGCTGGAAAAGCTCTCCAAGGTCACCAAGCTGTGCTGTGTGATCCCCACCTGGATTCCTTCCACATCCAGGAATTCCTTGGAATTCCAAGGAATTGGAGACTCCAGACTCCCCTGGGCAGCTCCTTCCCACCTTTTCCTCGAGGAAATTCCTGCACATTCCCTGGAAGAGCCCCCAGGCCGTGGCAGGAAGGGCTGGGCTTGTTCCTAGCCCTCATTCCCACAGGATTTAATTCCAAAGGGATGGAATTCCAAAGGGAACAGAGCCCAGCCCTGCCAGACTTGGCTTTTCCTTCCCATTCCCAGAATTTGTGCCTGGAGAGCACCAAGGACCTGTCGGATGTGCTGGTGAAACAGCCACACTGACCTGGGATCATCCCCAGATCCCAAATCCCAGCGAGATTCCTGGAATTCCAGGCTGGATGGACACAGGGACAGCCCAGCCCTTCCTCTGCTTCCAGCCAGGATCCAGCCAGCAGCTTTTCCCTGGATTGGGAATTCCTGCAGCTCCTCACTGTGAACTCCAGCACCTGCAGCAGAGCCTGCTCCGTGTCCTAAAATTCCCTATTTGTCCTGAAATTCCTCGTGTGTGTCCCAAAATTCCCTGTCTATGGGTCCCAAAATTTCCTGTCTGTATCTCAACTTTTCCTGTGTCCCAAAATTCCCTGTCTCAAAATTCCCTGTTTGTCCTAAAATTTCCTATCTATAGATCCCAAAATTTCCTGTCTATGTATCTCAAAATTTCCTCTCTCTGTGTCCCAGAATTCCCTGTTTGTCTCAAAAATCCCTGTCTGTGTCCCAAAATTCCCTCTCCATGTCCTTCCCAGTCTGTAATTTCCAGTTTTTGGACTGACTGTTACTCCTGGCCCCCCTTCCTTCCATTCCTTGGAATTATTCCCTTTTTTTACTGGTTAATGATAATAAATTATACAGACTTTGGAGTGGGGAGTGGAAGGAGTCCTTGGAACTACCCCGGAGTGGGGTGGGGCAGCAAATTCCCTAAAAAAAGGGAATCCAGGGATCTGAGCCTGGAGCAGCAGCCAGGAATTGGCTCTGGGAGCCAAATTCTGGGATCGGGATCAGCCAGGAGTCTCCTCCTGCTGCTTTTCCTGGGATAAGGATCCCCTGGGGAGGGGTCTCCTCCTCCGGACACCTCTGGAATTCTGCTCCTGCTTTTCCTGGGAATGGCGTCCCCAGGGGAGTTGTCTCCCTCTCCTGCCCCCCTGGAATTCTGATCCATCCTTTCCTGGGGCTGGGGCTCCCTCAGGAACATCCCGAGCCGCAATTCCCGCCCCGCCGGGCTCTGCCCGCGCTGCTCCCTCGCTGTTCCCTGGATTTCTCCGGTCCCAGGAGCGGCCTGGGCTCGGGAATTCCGGCCCGGGGACCTCCTGCTCCTCTGCTCCGGGAATTCCGAGCCTCTCCCGCTGCTCCGCGGGGATTTCGGGATCTGCGGCCCTTCCCTGACTCCAGGGTGGCGGGAGCTGCTGCTCCGGGATTGAAATTCCAAGGGCTGATGTTCCAGGAATTGATACTCCAGGCGCTGATATTCCAGAGACTGCTGCTCCAGGAATTGCTGCGGGGCTGATATTCTGGACTGCTATTCCAAAGGCTGATATTCCAGGGGATCCCGCCCGGGCTGTGGGGGGGATGCGAGGGCAGAGCGGAGGCTCCGGGAGTTCGGGGAAGAGCTGGAGCGATCCCGCACCGAAGGCACCGGACCCTCCTCTTCCTCCTCCTCCCCCATTAAAGGCACCGGACCTTCCTCTTCACCTTCCTCTTCCTCCTCCGGACCTTTCCCGGAGCGGCGCCGTGTCCCGAACCCGCCCACGGACGGGGCGGGGGTCGAGGGGCAGCACCGGGGAGGGGTCCCAGAACCGGGGAGGGGTCCCAGCTCTGAGGATGGGACCCAAAATCGAGGAGGGGTCTCAACAAAGGAAAGGTCGCAGCTCCAAGGAGGGGTCCCGATAATGGGGAGGGGTCCCAGCGCCGGGAGGGGATCCAAAATCGGGGAGGGGTCCCAGCCCGCGGGCAGGGGGTTCCCGCCTGCAGCAGCTCCCCCGCGCCTCGGGGCTCCTCTCCAGCCACCTCCTCATGATTTCGGGGTTTTCCATCCTCGGAGCTGTGGGATCGGGACGATTCCCCCCGCGGTCCAACCCAGGGGTGCTCAGCTGACCCCAGAACCCGATTTGCTCCTAAAATCCCGTTTATTCCTGAAACCCGATTTGCTCCTAAAATCCCGCTTATTCCTGAAACCCGATCTGCTCGTAAAATCACGTTTCTTCCTGAAATCCTATCTGTTCCTAAAGTACCGTTTATTCCTGAATCTGATCTGTTCCTGAAATCCCGTTTATTCCTGAAATCCTGTTTATTCCTGAAATCCCTTCCATCCCAGCGCCGACGGAGCTGCGCAGGCTGGACCGGGTGTGAAGGGAAAGGGGAACTGAGGCAGGGCCCCTCTTCCCGCAGCTCCGGACATCCCAGCCCGGATAAAAACCGGGAATAAAAACCCGAGTGGGGCTTTCGCTGTTATTTCAGCAGCTCTCGCTAAATCCCGCGTTCATCGCGGGGAGCGTTCCTGGAAAGGGGGGGTTCGGTGGCACCGGCGGCTCCTTCACCCCCTTCCCACCCCGGCAGGGGGGCAGGAGCCCAGCCCCTCCCTCCTTCCCCCGCTTCTGCTTTCTCGGGGTTTTGGCCCAAAATGAGTCACCGGGGGATTTTTTTTTTTTCTCATTTTTCGGGACTCTTTCACGAGTCGAAGCGGGGGGGAATTCTCGGGGGCCTGAGCCCCGATTGCCCCCCGGTGTGCGCGGCTCCCGCGGGACCGGGATTCCCAATCCAGGGACAGCATCCCTGGAACGCCGAGGACTCCGGGAAGGGACCGGGAGCCCGGAGCATCCCGCTGTGTCCCCACCCTCGGGGCGGCTCCACCGCGGGGAGCGGGGCTTTGGGGGCCGGAAAGTCCGGCCCAGTCACTCGGGAGGCGGGGGGAGAACCCCCAAAAGCGCGTCCGTTCCGGTAAGCAAAGAGTCAATGGCTGCGGCTCGCCCCGCTCCGGCTCGCACACGCCACTTCCCCGAGCGGGGCTGACTCATCCCGGGCTCGGTCCCGCTCCGCGACACCCGCGCTCCGCTCCGGCCGCCCCGCGTCCGGCCCGAGCCTCCGCCGGTGAGTCCGGGGGTCCCGGGGGTCTGGGGGGTCCCTCCGCCCTCCCCGAGCCGCGCGTCCCCCGCCTGCCCCATCCCGAGCGGCGCCGGCCGCGAACCCCAAAACGCCGAAGCCGCCGGGGAGCGGGGAGCGCACGGGGGGTCCCGCGGGGGTCCCGGAGCTGCGGCCGCCCCCGAGGGTCCCCGGCCCCTCCGGCAGCGCCCGCCGGGTGCCCGGGGGGTTTCGGGCCGAGCCGGCGGCGCGGGATGGGGAAGGGATGACTTCAGCCCATTACTCACGGCTTGGCAGCGCTCCCGCGCTATTCCGGGCCGTGACGCTCCAGCCCCGCGAATTTGGGCCTAAACAGGCAGAATTTGGGTGATTTGGGCAAAGGAGAAGGAGCCGCGGACGCTCCGCGGGGTTGAGGAGCGGGGCGGGGTTCGGGATGAGTTCGAGCCCGCTCCCGGAATTATTGTTATTATGATGATTGTTATTATCTCATTAAGTGTGTAATTAGAGCCCGGGCGCCGCCCCCACACCCCGGCCCCGGCGGGGGTTGTTCAGCCCCAAATCGGCCGCGTTTCGCCCCAAAAGCCCCGCGCACCCCCCCAAGGCCCGGCGGTTTCCGCGCTCGGGGAGCGCGGCCGGGAAGGGCGGAAATCGCGTCAGCGGTGCCGGGAACCGAACCGGGGCCGGCGGAGACACCGCGGGGGCGGGACACGGGGGTGGCACCTGCACCTGCACACACAGGTGTGAGAGGGACACCTGTACCTGCACACACAGGTGTGTGTGCGTGTGACACCTGGACCTGATAAACACCTCTGTGTGTGTGACACCTGCACACACACACACACGTGCCCACCTGCACGTGGGGACAGGCACCTGGCCGTGCTCACCTGCGCACACCTGTGCTCATCTGCACTCACGAGCGTGCCCGTGTAAACACACCTGGACACGCGCGCACACCTGTGCTCAGGTGCGCTCACCCCCAGCCCCGCGCACGCTGCGGCTTTAGGACTACAACTCCCAGCGTGCCCCTCGGGGGGCGGGACGGGCAGCGCGGCTGGCCAATAGCAGAAGGGGCGTGTTGGCTGCAGCCAATGGCAGCGAGGGGCGTGTCCGCCCCGCCCCGGGCGCGCCCCGCGGTCACGTGGCGCGGGCGTGGCCGCTGAGCGGGACCGGGGGCACCGGAGGGGCTCGGTGGGACCGGGGGGCGTGGGCAGCTCCCGGGACCCCCCGCCCGCCCCGCTCCTTCCCCAGGTTGGCATCGCCGCTTTGCGCCGTTTCCCCGCGGTTTTCCTCAAAAACTTGGGGGGCGGGGGGGGAGATCTGGGGGGTGGCGAGCCCCGAATGTGGGGGGCAGGGAGGGAGGCGCGGCCGGAGCAGCTTCGGGCCGCGGGCGGTTCTGGTTCAAATCCTCCCGGGTCACTCGAAATTTTAGCAAAGCAGCAACAATTTGGGGGTCTCACCCTTCCCCTTTTTTTTCTCCCTTCCAGGACCCCTCCTAAACCCAAAGCCAGCGACTCTCCCCCCATGGAGAACAAGCAAGAGCAAGGAGACCCCCAAGAACCCTCGAGCACCGCCCACCCCGTGAGTGCCCCCGGCGGGCTTGGGGGTGCTGACCACCCCAAAATCCGGGGGAGGGAGGGAGGGAGGAGGGCGAGCAGCGCTTTGGCCGCCGGTGGAAGTGAGGATGAGGCCGAGAAATGTGAAATTCCCAGCTTTGGGTGGGGGGCGAGGGGGGGAACGGACCAAAAGTGCCATTTTTGGGGGCAGAAGCAAGCGGTCCCGTAGAAATAGGATCATTTTTGTAATTGTTTTTTATGCTCGTGAGGAAAATGGGTTTAGATTTTGTGGCGCTGGAGCTTTTCCCTCCCTCCAGCAGCTTTTTATTTCACAGAAAAAAAAAAAAAAAAAAGAAAAAAAAAGAAAAAAGAGAAAGCTTTGAACTCTTTCAGCCGTTAAAATCCGGTGTCTGTCACAAGCCATTAAATGAATAGAAAGAATCATCCAAAAAAAAAAAAAATTAAAAAAAGAAAGACTAAAAAAAAAAATAGAAAAGGACGGACTTGGGAGCTGAGCAGCTTCTTTGCCCAAAAATAGCAACAAGTTTTATAACTCCGGAAAATGTAGAACAAACAAACGAGGAACATTTTTAGCTGAGAAAGGCGGCGGCGGTGCGGGGGGGGGAGCTGAATTCTGAATTTCTGCCCGTCTGTTTTCCTGGAAGCCGCTCCTCGTGTTCTCGCCCGCATTCAGCGCTTTGACCAACTTGGCAACGGGCCCGGGGCTAACGGGGAACGGGAACGGGGCTGCGGGGAACGGGGCTAACGGGGAACGGGGATGGGGATGCGGGGAACGGGGCTAACGGGGACGGGGAATGGGAATGGGGTTACCGGGGAACGGGGATGGGGCACCCCGAACACGGGAACGGGCCCGGGGCTAACGGGGAACGGGGCTGCGGGGGAACGGGGACGGGGCTAACAGGGAACGGGGACGGGAACGGGGATGGGGCTCCCTAAATGGGGAACGGGGCTGCGGGAAACGAGGAGCGGGCCCGGGGCTACCGGGGAACAGGCCCGAGGCACCCCGAAAAGGGAACGGGTCCTGAGCTCCCTGAACGGGGAACGGGCCCGACGCTGCCCGAAAAGAAATCGGGCCCGGGGTTCCCCAAACAGGGAACGGGGCTCCCCGAAAAGGAACCGGGCCCGGGGCTCCCCGAAAAGGAATCGGGTCCGGAGCTCCCTGAATGGGGAATGGTCCCGGAGCTCCCGGAACAGGGAACGGGCCCGGAGCTCCCGGAACAGGGAACGGGCCCGGAGCTCCCGGAACACCGCCGGGCTCCGGGGGTGCGGGTTTCGGGCCGCAGCTCCCGCAAAACTCAGCCCCGTGTCCCGCAGGATGCGCCGGGGGCCGGGGATGGAGCCGAGAGGGACGAGGCGGTGGGAGAAGGTGGGGACAAGGACAAGGAGGAAAAGGAGGAAAAGGACAAGGAGGACAAGGACAAGGAGGAGGAGGAGGCTTTCCTCGTCAGCCTCTACAAGTTCATGAAGGAGCGGCGCACGCCCATCGAGAGGATCCCGCACCTCGGCTTCAAGCAGAGTACGTCCGTCCCTTCCCCGGTGACAGGGGACAGGGCACAGCGGGTGGTGGCCGTGCACAGGTCCCGCGTCCTCCTGAACCCAAACATCTCCCCTTTCTTCCCAGTTAACCTCTGGAAGATCTACAAGGCCGTGGAAAAGCTGGGAGCCTACGAGCTGGTGAGCGGAGGCCGTGGGTGTCCCTTGGGCATTCAGGTGTCCCCTGGGTGCCGGGGTGTCCCCTGGACATCAGGGCTGGACACGAGTGTGACCCCTGGGGTGCCAGGGTGTCCCTGGGGCGCCGGGATGTCCCCTGGGGTCCTGGGATGTCCCCTGGGGTCCTGGGATGTCCCCTGGGTTCCAGAGTGTCCCCTGGGTCCCGGGATGTCCCCCGGGTCCCGGAGCTCACCCTCTCTCCCTCCCTCTGCAGGTGACGGGCCGCCGGCTCTGGAAGAACGTGTACGACGAGCTCGGGGGCAGCCCCGGCAGCACCAGCGCGGCCACCTGCACCCGGCGCCACTACGAGAGGTGGGGCCGGGCCCGGGGTCTGTCCCGCCGCCTGCCTCAGCTTCCCCCGGCGCTCACCGCGCTCCCCGCTCGCTCCGCAGGCTCGTCCTTCCCTACGTGCGGCACCTCAAGGGCGAGGAGGACAAGCCGCTGCCCCCCAGCAAACCCCGCAGGCAGTACAAGGTGTCCAAGGACGACAAGAGCAAGAGGGCCAGGAAGGAGAAGGGCCGAGAGCAGGTGGGAAGGGAAGGGAAGGGAAGGGGATTAGAGGGTAGTCAGTGGGCGGGGAGCCGGGCCCAGCCCGGGATGCGGCGCCCACACCCGACCCCCTCTGCTCGCAGCTGGCTCCGGACAAGGGGCAGCCGGAGGCGGGCGCGGAGGAGGCGCCAGAGCGGAGCCGGGGGACAGACGGACGCTCCAGCCCGGCCAGCCCAGCCCCCAGCCCCTCGGGGGGGTGTCCCAGCCCCTGCAGGACCCACAGCGAGACCTACAAGCGCCTCTTCTCCAGCTTCTACTCCAAAGGGAACCATCCCATCATGTCCCCGCTGGCCAAGAAGAAGCTGCTGGCGCAGGTGAGCAAGGCCGAGTCCTTGCACTGCCACAAACGCCACTGCCCCGAGGGCCGGCGGGCACCGAGCGACAGCGGCCCCGAGGCGGCCCGGCCGGGCAGCGGCCCCGGGCTGGCCGAGCAGAGGAGCGCGGAGCCGGCGGGAGCTCCGGACAGAGCTCCGAGCGAGGGGAGCGAGGCACCCCCGGCAGGCAGAGACAGCCAGGGCTGCCCGCGGGCCGAGGACGGGGGCGCGGCCCCCGCCGTGTTCACCGGCTACTTCCACGCCTACCGCAGCGAGGGGCTGCAGCCCGGCTGCCCCCCGCTCTGGGGGTACTTCTCCAACCTGAAGGATTTTTTGGAGCCGCCCTTCGCCTTGGCGGCGCGGCCCGGGGAGCCCGAGCAGCCCCAGGAGCTGCGGAGCAAAGCGGGGCGAGCGTGGGAGGTCCGGCCGCCCGCTGTCCGGGGCTGCTGGGTGCCCCCCGGGGCCACCTTCGGCCCCGCCGGGCACGGCCGCGACCGGGAGGAGGAGGAGGATGAGGATGACGAGGAGGACGAGGAGCCCTTCACGTCCCGCGCCGTGTCCCCCTTGGCCAAGGAGCGCAGGGACGGGGGGACGCGCTCGCCGGGGGGCCACCGAGGGCTGGCCAAACCCAAGGCCGTGGTGGCCACCGCGGGTTTCGCCGCGCCGCCGCCGCCGGACGCTTTCCCGGGAGCCGCGCTGCATTTCCCGGGCGGCTTCGGGAGCCCGCAGGAGCAGCTGAAAACGCGCGGCGTGCCCGCGGCCCCGGCGCTCCCCGCGAACCCGCTGCTGATCCCGGCTTTCCCCAGCCCTTTGGTGGTGGCCTCCGAGCTGTGCCGGCCGCTGGCCACCGGCCGCTTCCCCGCCTCCTTCGGGGCGAGTTCGCCGCGGCCGCGGCTCTACCCGGCGGCTCCGTGGGGCTCCTGCGGCTCCCCGCACCCCGCCCGGCCCTAGCGCTGCCACCGCCGGGGACAGCGAGGGGACAGCCCGGACTGCGCCGTTTTTATTCCCAATCTCAGAGCTCTTCGTGGCCCCGCTGCCGGCGCCCCACGGTTCTCTATATTTTCTATATATCGCACACAGATCTATAAAAAAAGGGAGCAAAGCCAGTGCTGGAGGTTTCTGTTTGTGCCGGGGGATGGTTGTGCCCATCCTGCCGTGCTCTCGGTCCCCACACCCAAATTTGGGGTTTGTGTCCCCTCCATGCCGGGCTCTGGAGGTTTTCAGGAGCCTGGAAAGGGGAATAAACCTGCCTGGCTGGTCCCTACCTGGCAGTTTGGGGTGTCCTTGATTTCTGGGATCAGGGGTCGGGGGGAGCCTCTCCCTGAACACGGAGCCGCAGGAGAACTCATCCCGTGGGGAGGAAGGAGGAGCTTTTCCACCTCAATTTGGGGGAGGTGCAGCAATTCCACATGTCCAGGTGGGAACCAGCCCAGCAGCAGCTACAGCTGCTTTCTGCCTCCAGGTGCTTTTTGTCTCCAGGTCCTTCCTGCCTCCAGGTGATTTTCACTTCCAGGTCCTTCCTGCCTCCAGGTGCTTTTCACTTCCAGGTCATTCCTGCCTCCAGGTGATTTTCACTTCCAGGTCCTTCCTGCCTCCAGGTGCTTTTCACTTCCAGGTCATTCCTGCTTCCAGGTGATTTCCACTTCCAGGTCCTTCCTGCCTCCAGGTGATTTTCACTTCCAGGTCCTTCCTGCCTCCAGGTGCTTTTCACTTCCAGGTCATTCCTGCCTCCAGGTGATTTTCACTTCCAGGTCCTTCCTGCCTCCAGGTGATTTTCACTTCCAGGTCCTTCCTGCCTCCAGGTGCTTTTCACTTCCAGGTCATTCCTGCTTCCAGGTGATTTTCACTTCCAGGTCCTTCCTGCCTCCAGGTGATTTTCACTTCCAGGTCCTTCCTGCCTCCAGGTGATTTTCACTTCCAGGTCCTTCCTGCCTCCAGGTGCTTTTCTCTCCAGGTCCTTCCTGCCTCCAGGTGCTCCACTGGAGGTGTTCCAGACCATCCCAGGGCTCTGTGGGAGCTCCAGGCCTCACTCTCCTGTGGCAGCTGCTCCCCATTCACAGTGACAGCAGGAAGGGCAGTAGGATGGTGGCACTTCCTTGTCCCCAGGATTGTGACAGCTTTGGGGGAGCAGGAGCTGTGAATCAGCGGGGAAGGAGCACCTGGAAGGTGCTGGAAGTTTAGGGACAGAAATTGGGAACACCTGGGCCAAGGCAGCGCTGGTCACTGGGATGTTGGGACACCCAAAGCACTCGTGGATCCTCCATGGGCTTGGCTGCACCCCAAAAACTTCCCTGCCCACAGAGCCTGCCTGGGAGGCACAGGGCTCCAGCTGTGCCAGCAGGAGCTGCCATCCCAGCCTGGCAGTGAGGCCAGCAGAGGTGCCACAGCCCCAGGGCGTCCCAGCCCCTCTGCAGCAGCACAGCTCCTGCCAGGCTGGAAAAGGGGAGTTGTGCTGCTGCCACCCCCAGCTCCACGAGGAGAATCCTCTGGGTCTGCAGCTTCCTCCTGAGGGACAGCTCAGATCTCTGCTCCCTGTGGCAGGGACAGCACCCAGGGAATGGATTTTGGGAAAGGTTCTGCCCCCAGAGGGTGCTGGCACTGCCCAGGGAATGGGCACAGCCCTGAAGCTGCCAGAGCTCAGGATTTTGGGGTGTCTGTGCAGGGTTGGATTGATGAGTCCTGCAGCTCCCTTCCCACTCAGGGGATTCCAGAATTCTCTGATTATTTCAGGGAGCTGCCCAGCCTGGATCCTTCCCTGCTCTGTCCCTCCATCCCTTCACCGCTCACAAAATCCACCCTCAACAAAAGCCACCCCCAGAGTGATCACGGCCACAAACTCAGCCCAAAAGCACAACAAAATGTAAAAAAAATTAAAAAAGAAGGAAGTTTTTATTAAACAGCAACAAACCCAGAAAAACACCCCCCCTCCCCCTTTCCCACCCCCAGGAACCCTGGGGGTTCCCACAGCCCCCAGGACAGCGTGGCTGCTGCTGGCCTTAGTGTCCCCACAGTGTCCCCAGGGTCAGGATGAGCGTCCTGGAGGTGCCTTGCAGGACAGCTGCCACCTTGGGGTGCCCAGGCTGGCACAGGGAGGCTGCAGGGCACAGCCTCACCCATGCCACAGCCAGCCAGCACTGCCAGCCTGGCCTCCCACAGCACAGGGCTCCAGGGCAGTCACTGTGGACAAGGGGACAGGGTCAGAGCTCTGGGGACATGGTGCCACCCTGGGCTGCAGAACTTCCACCTGAGCCTGGTCATTCCCAGAGTGAGACCCCAACGCTGACCCTGGCACTGGCACAGCCCAGGCAGGGAAACCACAACACCCAAACTGGCACTGACCCACTGCCAGAGCACCCAGAGCCCCAGGATCCAGCACCCAAACTGGGACTGACCCACTGCCAGAGCACCCAGATCCCCCAGGATCCAGCACCCAAACTGGCACTGACCCACTGCCAGAGCACCCAGATCCCCAGGATCCAGCACCCAAACTGGCACTGATCCATTGCCAGAGCACCCAGAGCCCCAGGATCCAGCACCCAAACTGGCACTGATCCACTGCCAGAGCACCCAGAGCCCCAGGATCCAGCACCCAAACTGGCACTGATCCACTGCCAAAGCACCCAGATCCCCCAGGATCCAGCACCCAAACTGGGACTGATCCACTGCCAGAGCACCCAGATCCCCCAGGATCCAGCACCCAAACTGGGACTGACCCACTGCCAGAGCACCCAGATCCCCAGGATCCAGCACCCAAACTGGCACTGACCCACTGCCAGAGCACCCAGATCCTCTAGGAACCATTTCCCTGCTCAGATCCCCCAGGATCCAGCACCCAAACTGGCACAGCTCCATTCCCAGCCTACCCAGATCAGGGAAGTGTCTCCCCACCCAGATCTCCCAGGGAAGCATTTCCCCACCCATATCCCCCAGGAAGTTCTTCTCCCCACTCAGATCCCTCAGGAAGTCCCTCTCTTCCTGCAGTGCCCGAGTTTCTGCCCCCACAGGTCCCTCCCTGGGTGCTGAGGGGTCCCTGCCCAGCCCTCCAGGCTCCCTGGCAGTGCCCCTGCTCCAGGCCTGGCTGTCAGAGCCTCCCCAGGACACAGAGGGGTCCCCACACTGCAGGGGACACCCCCCTGGAGCAGGAAAACACAAACCCAGTTTTACTCTGATTCTCAGCTCCTCAGGTTTCTCCTCACCCTGCTCCCACAGGAATCCCAGGGAGATTCCTCCTGTGCTGCCCACGGGGGAAGGGAAGGAAAGCTCAGCTCAGCCCCAGATTTAAAGCCCAGCTTCCTGCCCAGGCCCAGCAGAGCCCTCAGCTGGAATTCCAAAGGGAATCTCAGCTCTGGCTGCTGCTGAGCACCAGGCAGGGAGCCCTGGGGAACTGGGGCTGTTCCAGGGTTACGTAACCCTGCTGATGTCAGGGCTATAATTAGCAACAAAACCAGCAGCTGACCCATTTCCTGCCAGCACAGCTTCCAGTTTGTTTTTGGAGCAGCTCTGGCACGATCAAAGCCCTGCCCTGAACACACAAGCTCAGCTGGAAGGGGAAGTCAGCATCCATATCCAGCTGCACCTGGAAAAATTAACCTGTTCATGAATCCCCTCCTGCTGGGGTCCAGCTGTGCCCAGTTCCATCCCTTTTCCTGGGTGTCCAGAGGGTTTGAAGGTGACAGGGGCACAAAAGGAAGCACAGCAGCTCTGAGGGGGCTCTGAAAAGCACCAAATCTGCCTCTGACACAGAATTCCAGACCCACACAGGTGACTGTCCCCAGTGGCCTGAGGGTCACCAGCTCAGGGCTCCAAGCTCTGCCTTTAGCTCTGAGCTCAGCAACTGTAAGAAACTCAGCAGAGACAAAGGAGGAAGGATGTGGATGCTCCCAAAGCCTGAGGTTTAGCCAGGACTCTGCCTGGGAACTCTGGCAATGCTGGATGCAGGGTCAGTGACAGTGGCAGGGTGGCACTGGATGGGAGTTAAGGTCCTTCTCAGCCCAACCCACTTCATGATTCCACAGAATCAAGGCAAATCAAACCTGAACAGACACAACAGTGACACCACCTTGGCTCCTGTCAGCAACCCTCAGCAGCCAGCACAGCCCTCACACCCCAGAGGGGCACAGGGACCCAGCAGGGCTGGGAGCAGCCAGGGCCACACTGCCAAGGAAAGGTGAGCCCTGAAAAGTGAGCCCTCAAAGGTGAGCCCCTTACCTGAGGGCCCTGGGGCTGCTCCTCCAGCTGGGGCTGCACTGTGCCCAGGCTGGGCTGGCTCAGGGTGCCCACACGGCCGGGCTGTCCCCGCAGGGTCACTGTGATGGTGGTTGGGGCCTTCAGGCCTGCAGAGCACACAGAAAACATCCCTGAGGCACCTCCAAACCGGGCTGGAGCCTCCCCTCGGGAAGGAGCAGGAGCTCTGGGAAGGCTCCCTGCCCCACAGCACCTCCCTGCCGCTCACCTGCAGCCTGGTTGGAGATGTGGGCCAGCCCAGGCAGGCTGCTGGCCAGCTTGGCCAGCCCCCCGTTGGCCAGCAGCTGGTGGATGGCCGTGGGCTTGCCGGCCGAGGCGCCCAGGGCGGCCACGGGGATGGTGCGGAGCACGGCGCCGCTGTCAGCCAGGCCCTGCAGCGCTGCAGGCGCCTTCCCAGCCGGGCTCTGCAAGCACAGACAGCGCCCTGAGCCCCTGCAGGGACGGGGGAGCTCAGCTGGACACTCCCCTCTCCAGAAAAGGCCCCTGGAGTTTCCACACGTGTCCCTCAGGGCTCAGCCCTGGTGGGTCTGTCCCTCCCGGCCTGAAGCTCAGAGTGGGACAGAGTCACCTCACACTGCAGGGCTGCCCCAGAGGTGCCAGCTGTGGCTTTTCCCAGGGTATCCCAGGGAATGATCAGTGAGCCCTCTCCATCTGCTTGGGGCTGGCTGCACAGAAACAGCTTCTCACACCCCCTTCTGCAGGCCTCAGGAACACTGAGAGCCCAGCCCTCATCTCCTGTGCTCCAGGGGGTCTATCCAGGCTCCCTCTGCCTCCCAAACCTTCCCCTCCCCGCAGCTGCCCTGAGGATCTGCAGAGGCTGCTCACCTGCACAGGTGGGGTGGCAGTGCTGCCAGGGAGGCTGCAGGGCTTGGTGCCAATGTCCTGCAGGCTGAAGCTCAGCCCCTGGAGCAGGCTGCTGGCAGAGGCTGCTCCTGAAAACCCAGAGAACACCAAAGTCAGCCTGGGGGGATCCACCAGCACCAAATTCCAGGCTGTGCTGGGGCTGCAGAGCTGTTCTTCAATGAGCAGCACCCTGAGGTGCACAGCTCGTTTTATGGGAACATGGAATATCCAGAGTGGGAAGAGACCCACTGGGATCATCCAATCCAGCCCCTGGCCTTGCACAGACACCCCAAATTCCCACCCTGGGGAGCTCTGGCAGCCCTGCACAGACACCCCAAAATCCAAACACTCCTGGAGTTCTGGCAGCCTCGGGGCTGTGCCCATTCCCTGGGCAGTGCCCAGCACCCTCTGGGGGCAGAACCTTTCCCAAAACCCACCCCAACCCCCCTGGCCCAGCTCCTGTGGAACACAGGAGGTTTTGGTGTTCTGAGGCCTCGCTAATCACCATTCCCACAGCACAACCCCACCAACCCAGCTCAGCCAGGCCGGGGAAGGCCAGGAGAGGCTGCCCCAGGCCCTGTGACCCTGGCTGAGCTTTCCCCAGGCAGGGAGGTACCTGGCAGGGCAGGGGCCGGCTGGGCTGGCAGGCTGTGGCTGCTGCTGGCCACCAGCCGGCTCTGCAGGGCGTGGAAGGCGCTGGGGGCGGAGCTGCTGGGGATCGAGGGCTGAGCGGGGCTCAGCGAGGCCTCCGTGCCTGAGCTCGGCCTAGGAGGGAAGGGAGAGACCCCAGTGAGGGCTGGAAGTGCTCAGGGCAGGCAGGGCCAGCTCCGGGACTGCCCCCAGCAGCCAGGGCTGCTGCACAAGCACAGAGGGGGAATGGGGAAATTGGAGAGAGCCTTAATGATCATCAGTTCCAAGAGGAGTTTCCCTGTGTCCAGTGCAGCAGCCAAGACAAGGAGCACAGAGAAATCCATGGATTTCCAAACTGGGAGAGAGTTTGGAGCTGTGTGCACCTCCTGGGGTCACCACTGTCCCTGTCCAAAACCCACTCTTCATTTAAAACCAGCTCTTCTTGCTCTCCTGTCCCAGACCACAGAATCCTGGAATGCTTTGGGTTGGAAAGGGCCTTAAAGCCCATCCAGTGCCATCAGCAGGGACACCTGGCACGGTCCCAGGTCACTCCAAGCCCTGCCCAACACTTCCAGGGATCCATGGCTCCTCTGGGAATCTGATCAGTCAGAGCCCAGGTCCCCAAAGCTTGAATTAGGAAGGAAAAATGGTGTCAGCATGAGATTTACTCCCCAACAGGAATCCCTGTGCACAGTTCATGCCCTTCACAAGCTGCTTTGAGGCTCCTTTCCCCTGCCCTTGCAACAAAAATATTATTTCTATTGCAAAGATGCAGAGGGAAGGATTAAACACAGAATTTCTGCCAAAGCCACCACAAAGACAGAGATAAACCAATCTGAGTTTGGGAAAACACACCAGACACAAGCACAGCCACAGCACCTCCACTCCTGCCCCCTCCCAGGCTCGGAGTTCTCAGGAGCCCCAGGGTCTCCCCCACACCAGAAAACTCCAGTGGGGAGCAAGACACTGGAAAGCTCCACGTGCAGGGATCACCCTGTCAGAAACAGCCCCCAAACTTCCCAAATTCTCACTCACTTGGGTGTGGAGAGCAGCCCTGAGAGCTCCTTGGTGCTGGGCAGGGCCGGGCCGAGGGGCAGCGGCTTCCCGGAGACAACTGCAAAACAAAAACAGAGAACACTGAGTTCCTGCCCCCCACAAATCCTCGGGGATCCCCCTCTCTCCAAGTACCCACAGGGGCTCATCCAGCTCCCAGAGCATCTTCTCCAGGAATCCCAGCCTGAGGCATCACGCTGGAGAGTGGGAGGAGCAAAATCCAGTTAAAACACTCGTGGAGTTCGGGAAGGAATCGCCTCCCAAAATCCAAAAGGAACCTCAGGCCCTCACCACCAAATGCAAATCTCTCTCCTAAAGCTTCTCTCCACTAATCCCCTCTGGGTGATTTTGTAAGGATTCTTAGTTAAAGACACTTTACAAAATACACAGGGATGCAACAAGTCACGGAATTTGTTTATTGCAGCACTGGGGGGATACAACTGCATTCCTTCCTCGTGCATTCCTCCTGCTCACACCCGGCAAAGAGGCAATTCTCGTTTGGGTTCATGTTTACTTCTGCAATTCATTTCCTTTCTGTGAAAAGAAGTTTGGAAAATTAAAAATTAAAAGAAGTTTTTTTTTAAAAAAAAAAAAAAAAAAAAAAAAAGGGGGGATTCTGGAAACCAGAGGTTTTCAAAGCTGCCAGAAGATTAACTGAAACCTTCCAGAAGGATGTGGATTTGTGTCTTGTCACAGCTCAGAGCTGTTGAACTGGCAGAGAGGTGCTTGGAAAGAACAGAGTTATTTCCCAGCTTTGAAAACCTCGGATTTCCAAGCAGAACGGAGCCTTTGATTCCATAAATTCCACAAATTCCATAAGCTCTGAGGAGCTGGGGCCCTGGCACGAGGAAGGTGCTGAGTCCTGAGGGACACAGGGACAGCAGCCAGAGTTTGGGCCTCTCTTGAGAAGGCTCAGGGGAGGAAGATGGAGCCCATCACCTCTGCCTGGGCATTTTCCAGGATGGCAGCTGGGATCTGCTCGGGTGTGAATCCCAGACTCCAGGCCCAGGGGGATCAGCAGAGCGGGCAGCTCGGCTGGATCAGGGATTTAGAATGCACAAAACTCATCCAGAGGGAGGAACTTCACCAAGATCCCACAGGCAGCAGTGGGAAAAATGCAGAGCAAGGGGTGCAGGAGGACCAGCAGCACCAGCACCCTGTTCCAAACAGCACCAGCAGCACCAGCACCCTGCTCCCAGCAGCACCAGCATCCATCCTGCCCCCAGCAGCACCAACAGTGTCAGCACCCTGCTGCCAGCAGCACCAGCACCCTGCTCCCAGCAGCACCAGCACCCATCCTGCTCCCAGCAGCACCAGCAGGATCAGCACTGTTACCAGCACCAGCAGCACTCTGCTCCCAGCAGGAACCAGCAGCAGCAGCAGGATCAGCACCAGCACCCTGCTCCAAACAGCACCAGCACCCATCCTGCTCCCAGCAGCACCAGCAGGATCAGCACTGTTACCAGCACCAGCAGCACCCTGCTCCCAGCAGCACCAGCAATACCAGCACCCTGCTCCCAGCAGCACCAGCACCCATCCTGCTCCCAGCAGCACCAGGATCAGCACCAGCACCCTGCTCCAAACAGCACCAGCATCCTGCTCCCAGCAGCACCAGCACCCCTCCTGCTCCCAGCAGGAACCAGCAGCAGGATCAGCACCAGCACCCTGCTCCCAGCAGCACCAGCACCCTGCTCCCAGCAGCACCAGCACCCCTCCTGCTCCCAGCAGCACCAGCACCCATCCTGCTCCCAGCAGCACCAGCACCCATCCTGCTCCCAGCAGCACCAGCACCCATCCTGCTCCCAGCAGCAGCTGCAGGCCCCAAGGGAGGTGCATGACCAGAGGGAGGTGCAGGATCCCTCTCCCAGCCCCAGGCTGGTTTGCAGGATGGAATTCCTTGGCAAACAGATTCCTGCCACGCTCCCCCAGGCACTCAGTCCCGGAGTCTCCACCTTTCCCTGCAGCTAAATCCCCCAGGAGGAGGGACAGGGACCCGCAGCTCCCTCCCTGCCCCGGGCACTCCAGGCCCTGCGGGTGCCCCAGGCTGCAGTCAGGACTCACTTTCCGCCTGGGTGCCGAGGGCTGCTCCGCCCGCGCCATCGCCGTGCGACACAATGGTCACCTTGATTTTGGCTCGTTTGGAGGCTTTGCTGCAGGGGGTCGGGCTGGGGCTCTGCTGCCTCTTCAGCTGCACTCGCACATCATCTCTGTCAGCCCCCTCCGAGTGCTCTGAGGACACTGGAACTGGGGGACACAGAAGGAGCTTTTTGAGCCCCCAGGGCTGGTGTGCCGGGAAGGGAACACGCCCATGCACAGCTCCCTCCGTGCCAGCCTGCCCAGCTCCGGCACAGGAGCCCTGCCTGGCCCAAGACACCACCAGTGCCCCAGCAGCACGGGCTGTGCAGCGATGCCACAACTCCACAGGGACGTTTTCACCCCAAAATCCTGCCTCAGGTGAGGGGCCAGGGTTTGTGCTTGCAGGCACAGAGATCAGAGCTCAGCCCAGGCAGGGGATCCCAGGAGCTGGGCAGGCTCTGAGAGGCACCAGCAAAGCAGAGGAGGTGCTGCAGCAAAGCCAAGCCCCCCAAATCCCACACTGCAAGGAACTGGGGCAGAAACCCCACAGGCTGAGAGTTCTCCTGCAAACACAGTGTTTCCTTCATCTGGCACATCCTGCCCCAAGCAAGCCCCCCAAAGCCAGGGAGATCCCAAAAAGCACAGAGTGCACAAGTGCAGCCCAGGGCTGCAGCCAAGAGCTGCCACATCCTGACCATCCACTGGGGTACAATCCCCCTGCCTCAGCCTGGAATGCTGAGAATTCCCTCCTTGCAGAGGGCCCTGGGCATCCCAGCCATGGATTCAGCAGCCCCGAGGCCAAGATGTCCCTCCCTTCTTATTGACAAACACCTGGACACAGATAAACGATATAAAATCAACAGAAACGTGTACATGTACATATTTCCATGCTGTGCAGCACCCACACACCTTCAGCTGTGGGGACAGCACCTCACTGCAGCCAAATCCCCAAATTTCAGGTGACTCCAAGCATCTGGGGCTGCCCTGGGAGCCCAGTGGCCCAGCTGTGACCCAGCTGTGTCCCCTGGGAGCCCAGTGGCCCAGCTGTGTCCCTCTGTGTCCCCTCCTGCTGCTGCCTGTGCATTCCCATCTCGTTCCCAAATCAAAGGTTCTGCCCAAACCCTGTCTCACAGGAGGCAGCCAAGGCAGCACTCTAAGGAATCCAGAGCTCTTAATTAGCCCTTGATGCTGGGGCCAGGCTCTGCACATCCACTGCAGGCTCCCCTCCAGGTGTGGCCCTGCCCTGGTGGCACAGGGAGAGGCTCACAGGAGGCTCCAGGGAGCAAGGAACGTTTAAATCAGGCTCAAGAGGAAAAGAAACCCCAAAAGCAGCAGCTCAGGGCAGTGCCTGGCTCAGGAGCTGGATCAGAGCTGAAGGCAGAACACTCAGGGGGCTCAGGGGCCACCCTGAAGGAAAAGTGACAGCAACAGCTCAAGTGACAACTGCAGCCTCCCAAAGCCCTGGGTGTGCACACAGGCACTGCCAGTCAGGGGGGCAAAACATCCTGGGACAGCCTGGGCCCCCTCCCCTCCTCCATCCCCTCAGAGCACGGCACACTCAGTCACCTCTGGGTGCTCAGACTGTCACCCTGTGTCCCCTGGGGCAGAGAGCATCACTGTCCCTGAGCCATCAGTGCCCTCAGTCCCTGAGCCCTCCCTGCTCCATCAGAGCCTTCCCAAAGCCATCCCTGATCCACTCCTGCCTTCCCAAAGCCCTTCCTGATCCATCAGAGCCTTCCCAAAGCCCTCCCTGCTCCATCAGAGCCTTCCCAAAGCCCTCCCTGCTCCATCAGAGCCTTCCCAAAGCCCTCCCTGATCCACTCCTGCCTTCCCAAAGCCCCCCCTGATCCATCAGAACCTTCCCAAAGCCATCCCTGATCCACTCCTGCCTTCCCAAAGCCATCCCTGATCCACTCCTGCCTTCCCAAAGCCATCCCTGATCCACTCCTGCCTTCCCAAAGCCATCCCTGCTCCATCAGAACCTTCCCAAAGCCATCCCTGATCCATCAAGAGCCTTCCCAAAGCCATCCCTGATCCATCAGAGCCTTCCCAAAGCCCTCCCTGATCCACTCCTGCCTTCCCAAAGCCATCCCTGAGCCATCAGAACCTTCCCAAAGCCATCCCTGCTCCATCAGAGCCTTCCCAAAGCCCTCCCTGATCCATCAGAGCCTTCCCAAAGCCCTCCCTGATCCATCAGAGCCTTCCCAAAGCCCTCCCTGCTCCATCAGAGCCTTCCCAAAGCCCTCCCTGCTCCATCAGAGCCTTCCCAAAGCCCTCCCTGATCCATCAGAGCCTTCCCAAAGCCATCCCTGCTCCATCAGAGCCTTCCCAAAGCCCTCCCTGATCCATCAGAGCCTTCCCAAAGCCCTCCCTGATCCATCAGAGCCTTCCCAAAGCCCTCCCTGATCCACTCCTGCCTTCCCAAAGCCATCCCTGACCCATCAAGGCCATCCCTGCCCCTGACCTCCCTGCTGTCCCCTAACCCCTCTGGCCAAGCTGTGCTGCTGTGTGTCCAGCCCTGGCTGTCCCTCACTCCTGTCCCCTGTGTCCCCAGCTCTGTCACACACCCCCAGCACAGGAAAGGGTTAAAGCCACATCCCCTGAGCACTAGTCCATCACAGCAATCCAGACTCCAGAATTTATCCACGAGGAGCAGGGAGGAGCTCAGCAAAGCCTGAGGTCTCTGCTGGCAAAGAGGGCCCTGGGCTTGAGCTCCAAACAGCAGAGAAACACAAAGCAGGGATGAGGGACACACCAGCCCCAGAGCAGGGCAGGGGAAGAGGAGGATGGTGGAGGAAGGCAGCAGAGGCAGAGAGAAGGAGGGAGACAGGGAGAGAGACAGTGAGGAGTGAGGAGATACTCACCAAAGAGACATGAAGAGGTGCCAGGAGGAAGAGCTTTCCTCACCAGCATGTTTTGTTTCAGAAAAGCAGCAAACTGAGCTGAAATGAATCAGAGAGAATTACAGAATCACAGCCCGGCTCTGCAGGGGGCAGGGGGACACTGCTGTGACCCCCAGGTGGGGACCCTGGAGCAGGCAGAGCTCCAGACACAGCTGTTGAGACACAGGAGACACAGCAAGGGGCACATCCCAGCCCTGGCACGGCTCACTGCCAACCCAGGGCCCTGGGCAGCCACCAGCAGGGGCTGAGCTGCACCCAGAGCCTGAGAGCAGCAGGGAGGGGTGAGACAGCACCCCCAGAGCAGCTCCAGCTGGGAATCAGTGCAGCATTCCTGATAAAACCAGCACTGGGAATCACTGCAGCATTCCTGATAAAACAAGGAAATGGGAATCACTGCAGCATTCCTGATAAAACCAGCACTGGGATCACTGCAGCATTCCTGATAAAACCAGCACTGGGATCACTGCAGCATTCCTGATAAAACCAGCACTGGGAATCACTGCAGCATTCCTGATAAAACCAGCACTGGGAATCAGTGCAGCATTCCTGATAAAACCAGCACTGGGAATCACTGCAGCATTCCTGATAAAACAAGGAAATGGGAATCACTGCAGCATTCCTGATAAAACCAGCACTGGGATCACTGCAGCATTCCTGATAAAACCAGCACCAGGGATCACTGCAGCATTCCTGATAAAACCAGCACTGGGATCACTGCAGCATTCCTGATAAAACAAGGAAATGGGAATCACTGCAGCATTCCTGATAAAACCAGCACTGGGATCACTGCAGCATTCCTGATAAAACCAGCACAGGGATCACTGCAGCATTCCTGATAAAACCAGCACTGGGAATCAGTGCAGCATTCCTGATAAAACAAGGAAATGGGAATCAGTGCAGCATTCCCAACAAAACCAGCACCAGGACACAGCTCCCCCACAGAGCCTCCTCCTGCTCCCCTGTGTCCCCTGGGAACCACCTGCCTCAGCTACAGCAGCACAGGAACACAACCCTTCAGTCCATGGGCTCAGGAATTCCAGCAGATCCAAGCTCCAGCCTCTTCCTGGAGCCAGGATGGATGTGCAGGGGCAGCTGCAGGTGACACCCATGGATGTGCAGGTGACACCCATGGATGTGCAGGTGACACCCATGGGTGTGCAGGTGACACCCATGGGTGTGCAGCCTGTCCAGGTGCACCCACCAGCCTGTCCAGGTCTGTGTGAGCACAGCAAGGAGAGAAGGGAGGATGGAGAACTGGGCACCATCCCCCAGGTGCTGCTGGAGTTTGCCACGAGGGATGCTCAGCCACAAAAGCACTTCCTGAACTCCCCACATTCACCACCAGCCTGCAGGTTTGGAACCAGCCCCTGACAGACACAAACCCCACAGCTCCAGCTGCTTCCTTCTCCACAGCCTGTCTGGTGCAGGATGCTTCTGAAATTCCCCAAATCCCACAGTTTCCACCTCAATTCAACAGTCTCAACATCTCCTGAGCACCTTCAGTGTCTCCCTAGGCAGCCCTGGAGAAGACACCACACCAGGGTGTCCCAAAAGGATCAGAGCATGGCTACAGGGCTTTGGTCAGCCAGAGAGAAAATCCTTCCCAATTCCAACAGCAGAAAGGCTCCACCAGCTGCAGAAACACCACTTCCACCCTAATTCCAGCCCCTCAAGGCTGTGACAGGGGCTGAGCTGCACAGAAAGCTGCCATGGAGAGCGAGATTCAACACAGAACTCAGAACATAAAAACCTGCACGGGTCCAGAGAAAAACCAAAATTCCAGCTGCTGCAAGGGTGGGGAAGCTGCAGGGAATTACCTTGTGCTTGCTTGTGGCTCAGGACAGCATCTGGCCTGGGCACCTGCCTCCTCTGCAGCTGTGTGGGGCCCACCTGGCTGGGCTTGGGCAGGGCCAGGGCGGCCACCTTGGTCTTGGGGCTGGACGTGGGGCTGCTGGACACGCTGGACAGGTCCTGCTGGGACAGAGGGACACTCAGACCACGTGAGGCAGCCCTGGCCCTGAGCACCAGGACTGTGGCTGAGGGTTCATTTCCCTCACCACAAGAATCCTGGGATTTTCAAGGCTGGAAAAGACCTTCAAGATCATCAAGTATCATTGTCAACAGCAGAATCACTAATAAGCCCTGTCTCCCAGGGCTGTGCTTTGAACACTCCCAGGGGTGGTGACTCCAAGGCCTTCCTTATCCCATGAGATAAATTTTCTGAACCTCTCACCTAAACCTCCCCCTGGGTATCCTCTCACCTCCCTCTCCCAACACTCCCCACAGATTTTGGAGGCACAGAAACCTCTCTTTCCACACCCCTAGCTGGAATGAGGCTGGGAGGAGCCCCACCTCGGAGCCTGAGGGCGAGGCTGGCACTTTGGCTGCAGGGGAGGCGGGTCTGCTGCTCCTCTCGGGCAGCTCAAAGGACAGGTCCCTCCTGCTGCAGTCACGGGGCTTCTTCTTCCTCTCGGCGTCCAGGTCGCGGGGCTCGGAGCCCGAGTGGCTCTCGGCCCGGGTCAGCACTCCTGTCAGGAAGTCTGCAATCTCATCCTGCCAATTTTGGGATAAAGAGTGGCACTCAGTGCTGGGCAGCTCTCTGAGCACTGGATCTCCACAGCTTGAAGCAAGGAGATGAAGCATTGCCAAGGGGATACACGGGTTTGATGTTCGGCAGGAAATCCCCCAAACCTCACAGAGAGAACGTGGATTTCTCACAAATCATGGGACATATGGGGAAAAAAAACTACAATAATTTCTCCCAAAATGCTGCTGTGTGCCCAGGCAGACATGTTGAGACACTCAGCAAAGTGCTCCCTGGATAAGGTGCACCCCCAGGGATCTCACACCTCCCTTCATGTGCTAACTCAGATTGAGAGCACTGTAGATTTAATTAGCAAATGCAGTTTGATAACCAGGATGGAGCAAACAGAGCTTTGAAGATTACAAGAAGATCAAGACTGACTGACAGGAAAGAAGATTTAAGTAGAAATGTAAAGTTTGTCTGTGTGATGTTTAAATTGTAATAAAAAATTACTAGCCTTCCTAAAAATGGTATATAAGCATATGTAGCTCACAGTAAAATTTGGATTCTGATCACAAATCAGAAAAAAATCATCTCTCTCTCAATTTTTGATATTTCCACAGCCCCCTCAGGAGAAGATTCCCTCCACCCCAACCCATCCCATGTAACCTGGGACATCCCAGCACTGATTCTTTCCCTCCTCAGCTGCAAAGGGAACATCCCTGTGGTTACCTGGATGCACCTGTCCACCATGCTCTGGGTCAGGCCTTCTGACTTCTTTTTGGCTTTGCTTATCCTAGGGGAAAAAAAGGAACCAAACCACACTTTTCCCATCATTCTTCACCTGATGAGGGAAAAGATCCTTTTTGGGACTCCCCAGAGCATTTTGCAAAGCCAATCTGACATTTCAGAGCTCTGCCTTCACACCCAGCGCCAGTTTTAGACTTCTTTCTTTCCTCTCTTTTACTGATTTTCACTACTAGAAACTTCTGACTCCTGTGATGCTCCAAAACCTCCTCTGTGCTGCTGGGTGCACCCCTAAATCAGGCCCATTCCCACATTCCCACAGGTTTTTCCTGCAGTTATTCCCAACGCAGACAAATCTGGAGTATTTTCATGCAATTCCCACCTCATTCCAGCACTAAATCTGGGGCTGCCCAGAACTCCCAGGAAGAGAGAAGGCACCTGGCAGAGGCTCACCTGAGGTTGTCATCTGCCCCTCCCACCACCACCATGCTGTTATCTGCCCGGATCTTCTCCCGGAAATCCTCCATGGCCTCCACGTTGCACTGCAGCGAGTTCTGCCCGATGACGAACAGCACCGGGGTCTTCATCTCCAGGAGGGGGTCATCCACATCCTGTGGGAGCAGGGGGAGGGCTGGCATGGAGCTGGAATCCTGGGATGAGGCTGAGGGGGTTCCCAGGGGTGAGTCCCAAAGGGATTTATGGAGAAAACTCTGCTTGAGCTGCAGCGTGCTTCAGAAAATGGAGCAGAAAATGCTTTTCCAATGGAATTCCAGTGGCCTTGGAATCAGCACTTCCTAGTGTGACTGTGTCCACCATCATTCCCTACCCAGTCACACAGGGCTCAAAAGGGAGAGATCAGGGCTTGGTGTAAAGACACAGAAAATAATGAGGGACATAGGACATGGATAACAGAGCCAGACCAGGGATTATGAGGGACACAGGATACAGACAATGGATCCAGGCCAGGGATAATGAGTGACACAGGTGCCTTGGGCTGCAATTCAGGATGTGGCCAGAAATGTGGATTCTGTCACCACATGTTGAAGCCAGGTGGGGCAGTGACCCTGATCTCCTGGGAGATGTCTCCTGCTAATGGGCCATCTTTAAACCAGCTGGGCAATCATCTTTATCTTCCCACAGCCCATCCTCCCTCCAGGAGATATCTCCTGTTCATGGCCAGTGAGTCCCAGGGCATGACTGATAAAATTCCATCATCCCATGGGAGATGCTCCAGCCAGGGGGAGGAGCCAAACATTTCCTACCCAGATAAAAACTGAGATTTGGAACAGCAGAGCAGCCTTTTCCACTGGATTCCAGAGGAAAACCAGACCCTTCCACATCATCCCTGGAGCTTCAGAGGAAACTGCACCTTCTCCAGGAGCACTGCTCCAGCTGAGCCACATCTGCCCCTGCAGGAGGATGCAGCCACCATTGAATGGGACTGTGCAAACACCCTGACTGACTGACGGGTGTCAGCTTGGATTCTGACTCTGGCAGGGCTGGGATTGTTCTTTGTAATACTGTATTTCTATTTTAATTTTCCTAGTAAAGAACTGTTATTCCTAATTCCCATATCTTTGCCTGAGAGACCCTTAATTTCAAAATTATAATAATAATTTGGAGTAAGGGGGTTTACATTCTCCATTTCAAAGAGAAGCTTCTGCCTTTATTGGCAGATACCTGTCTTTCAAACCAGGACAACAGGATACAGATAATGGATCCAGGCCAGGGATAGTGAGGGACACAGGCCATGGATAACCAGGAACTTGGGCCCCCAGAAAGGAGCTCCAAAGCCACACCACAGCAGAGACAAGCCAAGAGCACACTCACACCTGCTACAGCATCAGGGCTGCTACAGCCCCTCCTCTGAGAGCAACAGCTCCTCCCAACAACAACCACACACATTCCCCCAAAACATCAGCCAATTATCACCAGACTTCCAAGAAGGATTCCACAGAACAACCCTGGGAGGTTTAAAGACAAGCAGAGTTCTTTAAGCAGCTCCATCTGGTCCTTACCCCTCTGGGGCCGTCCACGGTGAGCAGAGGGAAGCCAAGGCACACGACAGCAGTGACATATTCCATCACAGAAACCTGGGCAGGGAGAGAGCAGTCAGCACTCCCAGAGCCCAGCAGTGACATTCCAAAATGGAAACCTGGGCAGGGAGAAAGAAGCCTGCATTCCCAGAGCCCAGCACACCCCAGGAATGAAGGCTGCTTTGCCAAGCTCCTGCCAGGCACAGAAACACCTTAATAGCAACACCCTAGTGATTAACACAATGATTAAAAGACGTTGAATGAGTCATTGCAAAGGGCCCACGACCACAGAGGTAAAAACCAGGCTCTGGACTGAGCACAGGGACAAGGAGAATCCCAACAGTCACTGAAATCCAGCTCTAGGCTGAGGCTGCCAAGGGGGCTCTGGGAGAATCACAGAATCCTGGAATGGTTTGGGAAGGACCTTGGAGCCAACCCCATCCCACCCCTGCCATGGCAGGGACACCTCCCACTGTCCCAGGCTGCTCCAAGCCCCATCCAGCCTGGCCTTGGACACTGCCAGGGATGGAGCATCCACAGCTCCTCTGGGAATTCCATCCCTGCCCCTCCCCACCCTCACAGCCAGGAATTCCTTCCCAATATCCCATCCATCCCTGCCCTCTGGCAGTGGAAGCCACTCCCTGTGTCCTGTCCCTCCATCCCTTGTCCCCAGCCCCTCCCAAGCTCTCCTGGAGCCCCTTCAGGCCCTGCAAGGGGTTCTGAGCTCTCCCTGGATCCTTCTCCTCTCCAGGTGAACATCCCCAGCTCTCCCTGCCCAGCTCCAGCTCCGTGGCCTCCTCTGGACCTGCTCTAACAGATCCACACCCTTCTGTGCTGCCCTGAGGACACAGAGGACTGGGGCACTCACGTGACAGGCCACCAAGGCACCCGTGTTCCACCCAATCAGGATGATCTGCTTGTGAGAGAAGTGGTTGTGGATCTGTGGGACACAAAACAAAGCCACAGCTGGAGAGCTGGGACAGACACTGGGACAATGGCCAGGGTGGCACAGCACCCCTGGAACGGGACAGGGAGCACAAGGGGACCCTCTGCTGTCCCTCACCTCGGCCACCTTGCCTCTGACAGCACCGATCATGTGCTCCAGGCACTGCAGCACCCCCACCCCGCTGCCATTGTTCAGCAGGGACGTGGCGATGGGGATCACCTGTGGGAAAGGGGACAGGGTCAGAATGGCCAGAGGGGCTGGGGACAGCGTCAGGGATGGCCAACACAGTGCTGAAGACACCAGGAATAACCAAGGCCAGCCCTAGAGACAGTCCCACAGAGCAACCCCACAGAGCCAGCCCTCAGATCAGCCCCATAGAGCAGCCAGCCAACCCCACAGAGCCAGCCCGCCCCACAGAGGAGCCCCACAGAGCCAGCCCGCCCCACAGAGGAGCCAGCCCACCCCACAGACCTTTCCCAGCCCCACAGAGCAGCCAGTCAGTCCCACAGAGGAGCCCCACAGAGCCAGCCCGCCCCACAGAGGAGCCAGCCCGCCCCACAGACCTTTCCCAGCCCCACAGAGCAGCCAGTCAGTCCCACAGAGGAGCCCCACAGAGCCAGCCCGCCCCACAGAGGAGCCAGCCTGCCCCACAGACCTTTCCCAGCCCCACAGACCTTTCCCAGGCAGGAGAGCTGGGACTGCCAGAAGCGGTGCCGTCGGGACGTGGGGAACATGGAGTTGGTGGGGCCGGAGGAAGCGATGAGGATCAGGGGGGATCCGGGAAGTTTGCTCTGCAGAGTTCAACAGGAACCATGTCAGGGACAGCAGTTTTCCCAAAAAAGGCTCCCTGCCCCACAAGGAAGAGGGAAGGATCTTGCACAAATCCTTAATTCATTGTTTTCCCAAGCCAAAGCACCCTCAGGATACCCAAAAGAATTTCTCCAGCAGAAGGGACTCTCCTTTCCAAGGGACAGCTCTGATCCCTGCTCTGTGTGACAGGGTCAGCACCCAGGGAACGGCTGGAGCTGGGCCAGGGAGGGTTGGGGTGGGTTTTGGGAAAGGTTTTGCCTTTTTAGGCACGGCCTCAAAGCTGCCAGAGCTCCAAGATTGTTTGGATTTTGGGATGTCTGTGCAGGGCTCCAGGGATGGACAGGGTGGGAATCTGGGGTGTCTGTGCAGGGGCAGGGGCTGAATTGATGATCCTGGTGGATCTGAACACCTTCCATTCATGGAACAGGTCTAAAGCAGTGCACAAGAGCCCAGAGAGAGGACAGAGGCAGAGTATGGCAAGACTAAAGCTGACATTGGAACCCCCACAACCCCCAGGGACACTCACTGGTTTATTATGGGACAGGACACCCACTGCTGGGTCCCAGGGTCTCTTGAGCAGCAGGGACAGCGCCTCAGCCCCTGCTGCTCCCGTCTTGGCCGTGGAGGAGAGCAGCATCCTGTCAATCAGTGCAGGGATCTGCAAGCAGAGGGGACTGAAAAAACACACCCAAACCACAGGGTAACAACTCCAGCCTCCTCCCTCTGCCAGCTGTGCGAAGGGAGAACACCACATGCGACAGCTGAACCTCCCACTGCTTGCTCACCTTTCCTTTCAGGGTCTGCAGGGCATCCAGGTAGGCAGCCAGCACGGGCAGGCTCAGGGTCTCCACCAGCGTCGTGTGAAGCCACTGGATGAGTTTGGTGTCCCAGTTCACGCTGGCCAGAGCCTGGCGCACCCTGCGGGCACATTTATCCACCGCGATCCTCCTCAGCACGGGCTCGTTGCAAGCCTGGCAACCAGGAATTCCCAGAGGAACAGTTCAGGGGAAGATGGAGCACGGCAGTGCAGCCCCATCCTTAGGGAAATGTTAGTGTGGGCTGCCCAAACATCTGGAGTGAGGACAACATCTGTCCGAGGAGGAGGAGGCAGAGGGGAGCCCTCGCAGCAATCTGAAACTTCCAAGGGACAGCTCTGATCCCTGCTCTGTGTGACAGGGACAGCACCCAGGGAACGGCTGGAGCTGGCCCAGGGGGGTTTGGGGTGGGTTTTGGGAAAGGTTCTGCCCCCAGAGGGTGCTGGGCACTGCCCAGGGAATGGGCACAGCCCCGAGGCTGCCAGAACTCCAGGAGCATTTGGATTTTGGAGTGTCTGTGCAGGGCTGCCAGAGCTCCCCAGGGTGGGAATTTGGGGTGTCTGTGCAGTGCTCCAGGGATGGACAGGGTAGGGTTTTAGGGTGTCTGTGCAGGGCTCCCAGGGGTTGCACTGATTATGCACATGGTTCCTTCCAGCCCAGGACATCCTATGATCCCACAAAAGTCACGGCTCAGAGAAGCCCAGAGCTGTCTGTTCCTCAAGGCTACGTGACCCAAGGCCCACAGTTTCCATGCTGCCTGCCCAGGCTTTATGGGAAGGAGGGTCCCCAGCCCCTGTCTCACCCCCTCGTTGGCCAGGCGGGCCAGCCTGTCGGACTGCAGCGCTTTGTGGATCTTGTTGAACAGCTTGTTCTGGGCCATGCTCCAGCCCGTCCTGCAGGGACACACACATGGGGTCACCACAAAGCTCCAAACCACTCCTGGCTCCTCTTCTCTGGGACTGCCACCCCACCTGCTGATGGGCTCCTCCCATCCAGGATTCCCTTTGTCTGGAATTGCCAGTCTGGATTCCCATCCCCTGGCACTCCCAGCCCAGGTTCCCTGGCATTCCCAGCCCACCTGTTTACACGCTCCTCCCAGCCCAGATTCCCATTCCCTGGCACTCCCAGTCCAGATTCCATTCCCACCTATCCCATACCCTGTCATTCCCAGCCCAGATTCCCATTCCCTGCCATTCCCAGCCCATATTCCCATTCCCTGTCATTCCCAGTCCAGATTCCATTCCCACCTATCCCATACCCTGTCATTCCCAGTCCACACTCCTGTTCCCTGCCATTCCCACCTGTCCCATACCCTGACATTCCCAGTCCATATTTCCATTCCCATTACCTGGCACTCCCAGCGTAGATTCCCATTCCCCATTCCCTGCCCACATTCCCATTCCCACCTGCCCCATTCTCTGTTCCCTGCCATTCCCAGCCCACATTCCCATTCCCACCTGCCCCATTCTCTGTTCCCTGCCATTCCCAGCCCACATTCCCATCCCCACCTGTCCCTCCCCACCTGTTGACGTGTTCCTCCCAGCCCACATTCCCATTCCCCTGTCCCATTTTCTGTTCCCTGCCATTCCCAGCCCACATTCCCATTCCCATCTGTCCCATTCTGTTCCCTGCCATTCCCAGCCCACATTCCCATTCCCACCTGTCCCCTCCCCACCCGCTGACATGCTCCTCCCAGCCCACATTCCCATTCCCATCTGTCCCATTCTCCACATTCCCATTCCCATCCATCCCATTCTCTGTTCCCTGCCATTCCCAGCCCACATTCCCATTCCCATCCGTCCCATTCTGTGTTCCCTGCCATTCCCAGCCCACATTCCCATTCTCTGTTCCCTGCCATTCCCAGCCCACATTCCCATTCTCTGTTCCCTGCCATTCCCAGCCCACATTCCCATTCCCACCTGCCCCATTCTCTGTTCCCTGCCATTCCCAGCCCACATTCCCATTCCCATTCTCTGTTCCCTGCCATTCCCAGCCCACATTCCCATTCCCACCTGTCCCATTCTCTGTTCCCTGCCATTCCCATTCCCATCCATCCATTCTCTGTTCCCTGCCATTCCCAGCCCACATTCCCATTCCCACCTGTCCCATTCACTGTTCCCTGCCATTCCCAGCCCACATTCCCATTCCCACCTGTCCCATTCTCCACATTCCCATTCCCACGTGTCCCATTCCCTGCCATTCCCAGCCCACATTCCCATTCCCATCCATCCCATTCTCTGTTCCCTGCCATTCCCAGCCCACATTCCCATTCCCATCTGTCCCATTCTCTGTTCCCTGCCATTCCCAGCCCATATTCCCATCCCCACCTGTCCCATCCCCACCTGCTGACATGCTCCTCCCAGCCCACATTCCCATTCCCATCCACCCATTCTCTGTTCCCTGCCATTCCCAGCCCACATTCCCATTCCCATCTGTCCCATTCTCTGTTCCCTGCCATTCCCATTCCCATTCCCCTGTCCCATTCTCTGTTCCCTGCCATTCCCAGCCCACATTCCCATTCCCATCCATCCCATTCTCTGTTCCCTGCCATTCCCAGCCCACATTCCCAGCCCACATTCCCATCCCCACCTGTTGACGTGCTCCTCCCAGTCGTCGGGCGGCGGGGGCGCGTCGGCGTCGGTGCGTGCGAACATGACGTGCCGCTCGCACTCGTTCATCACGCTCCGAGCCTTCTGGTTGTCGTACAGCGGCACCGGCGTGGGCGTCACCGTCTCCACGTCGATGGGGACATCGGCCTCCCTGCCAGCGACACGGCTGTCACAGAGGGACGGGCACCCCCCGTGGCAGCCTCGGGGCGTCCAGGGGGTTTGGGCAGCGCTCATGGCAGGGATGTACAGGGTGGGACTGACCCAGGGACCTCGGGACTACCGGGTCATCAACTGGCAGTGCCTGGACCACCAAACCGAGCCTTGGATACCTCAAACTGAGACCTCTGGAACCCCAAACTGAGACCTCTGGAACCCCAAACTGAGACCTCTGGATCACCAAACCGAGCACCTTGGATACCTCACACTGAGACCTCTGGAACCCCAAAGTGAGACATCTGGACCCCCAAACTGAGACCTCTGGAACTCCAAACTGAGACCTCTGGAACCCCAAACTGACACCTCTGGACCACCAAACTGAGACATCTATAACCCCAAACTGACACCTCTGGACCACCAAACTGAGACATCTATAACCCCAAACTGAGACATCTATAACCCCAAACTGAGACCTCTGGAACCCCAAACTACGTCCCCTGGACTACCAAACTGAGACCTCTGGAACCCCAAACTGAGACCTCTGGACCACCAAACTGAGACATCTATAACCCCAAACTGAGCACTTGAGACACCCCAAACTGAGACCTCTGGAACCCCAAACTGAGACCTCTGGACCACCAAACCACGTACCCTGGACTACCAAACTGAGCACTTTGGACACCCCAAACTGAGATATCTATAACCCCAAACTGAGACCTCTGGACCACCAAACCAAGCACCTTGGACACCCCAAACCGAGCACCTTGGACCGCCAAACTGAGCACCTTGGACACCCCAAACTAAGCACTGTGAACACCTCAAACTGAACACCTCTGGACACTCCAAACTGAGACCTCTGGAACACTAAACCGAGCCCCCTGGCCCACTGAACCAAGTACCTTGGACACCCCCAACAAAACCTACTCTGGACCCCCAAACCAAGCATCCTGGAACATCAAACCTAGCACCCCTAGAGCCCCTAACCAAGGCTCATGGAGCCCACAAACCATGGCCCCCAGACCCTCCTGCACATCCCACTCCAAGACCTCCAGACACTCTAAACCGAGACTGCTCACTGTCCCACTCACCCATCAGGGCCCCAATTTCCCCCTCACAACTCCCCCATTCACCACTCCCCAGCCCCACAGGACCCCCAATTCCTCCTTCACAGCCTTCTCCCCACCCCAATCCCTACACAAACCCCTCAGGACCCCCAAAGCCCTCTTACTTCTCCCTCACATTCTCCCCCACCACCCCTCAAGACCCTCGTTCCTCCCTCACAGCCTCACACAGGCCCCTGAGCCTTACAGGATCCCCCCCTTTCCCCTTCACAGCCCCCAGGACCCCCCTCAATTTTGCCCTCAGGCCCAGAGGACCCCCTCCTTTCCCCTCACAACCCCACAGGGCCCGCTCCTTCCCCCTCACACCCGCACGGCCGCACAGAACCCCCCCAATTTCCCCCTCAGCCCCACAATACCCCCTCCTTCCCCCTCACACCCCCACGGCCGCACAGAACCCCCCCAATTTCCCCCTCAGCCCCACAATACCCCCTCCTTCCCCCTCACACCCCCACGGCCGCACAGAACCCCCCGGTTTCCCCCTGCCCGCCGCTCGGGCCCGCTCCGAGCCCGCAGCTCTCACGGGGCGCTGCCGAGGTGTCTCCGGGGGGTGAGGAAGAGCAGCCGGGCGGGCCGGGCGGCGCTGGCGTCGGGGTGCGCGCTCCAGGGCTTGGCGTAGCTGTGGTCGAGGCACACCAGGTCCAGCTCCCTCTCGTGCGCCGACAGCTGCAGCAGCAGCGAGGTGCCCATCCTGCGGGCCGACCACTGCAGCTCCCGCTCCCTGTCGCGATCGGCGGCGCGCTGCGACATGGCGGGAGCCCCGCCCCCTTCCCCTCCCCTCACGCCGCCTGCCGCCAGCGCGCGTGCGCGGGGCGCGCTCCCGCCGGCCCCACCGCCCCTCGGCGCGCGTGCGCGGCGCGCGCTCCCGTCTCCCCTCTGTGCGCGTGCGCGGGGCGCGCATCCACGGGACCGCGGGATGTCCCCGTGGGAAGAGACACGAGAGGATCTGGAAATGTGCCTGTGATGTCCTCAAGAATGTCCCCGTGGAAAGGGATCCGCGGGGATCAGGGAATGTCCCTGCGATGTCCCCAGGAGTGTCCCGGTGGGAAGAGACCCACGAGGATTAGGGATGTCCCAGGAATGTCCCTGTGGGAAGGACCGAGAGGATCGGGAAATGTCCCTGCGATGTCCCCAAGAATGTCCCCGTGGGAAGGGACCCACGAGGATTAGGGGTGTCTCAGTAATGTCCCCGTGGAAAGAGACCCACTGGGATCAGGGAATGTCCCTGCGATGTCCCCAGGAGTGTCCCAGTAGGAAGGACCCGAGAGGATCAGGGATGTTCCTGGGATGTCACTGTGGGAAGGACCCGAGAGGATTTGGGATGTCCCCAGGAATGTCCCCGTGCGAAGAGGCCCACGAGGATTAGGGATGTCCCAGGAATGTCCGTGTGGGAAGGACCTGAGAGGATCAGGGATGTCCCTGCGATGTCCCCAGGAATATCCCCATGAGAAGGGGCACTCTAGGCTCATCCAGCCTCACACAGAACACTGCGCGCTCCCGCAGTGGGGTCACGGAGCGTCCCGCGTGGGGACACGGGGACGCGGTTACCGGGTGACAGAGCCGCCCGCGCGACAGTCGGTGCGCGGCCCCGCCGTTGGCACGGCGGGACACGGGAGCCCAACGGCCGCGCTGCTCGCCAGGGGGGCGGTGGCACCCGGGGCTGGCACGGCGCTGGCAGCCCCTCGGTGACAAACCTGCAGCCGGCGCCGCCACCTCGGGGGTGGCACATTGGTGGCAGCCCCGTGGTGACAGCACTGAAGCCATCACTGGCGACAGAGGGGTGGCACGCTGGTGGCAGCTCGTTGATGGCAGCACCTCGGGGGTGGCGCATTGGTGGCAGCCCCCTGGTGACAGCTCCGTCCCCGGTGCCAGCGCTCCGTGGCCATGCTGCGGTGCCACGTGGTCGCCGTCCACATTCCCGGGGCCACCGGCTTCGGTCCCGGGGTCCTGCTCTCCGTCTGCTTCCGAGGTACCGGGCGGTTGGGGACACCAGTGCCACTATCGCGTGGCAAGGGCCACGCTCGCTGTCCGTGCTTGTGGCCAGTGCCAGGCTTCCCCCTGACACCCCAGTGTCCCCAGCCCGAGGTGCCACCGCCCCTCTTGTCCCCAGGCGTCCCCAGGAGAACCCAGGTGGTGCCCGAGGAGCGCAGCCTCACCTGGAATGAGGTGAGGTGGCCCCGGGGTGACCCGTGGTGGCACAGGGACATCGGTCACCCCCCTGACCCGTGTCACCCCCGTCAGGAGCTGGTGTGGCCGCTGGACGCGTGTCCCCTGAGTGCCACGGACACGCTGAGCCTGCGCCTGCGGCGCTGGGACTGCCAGCTGCCCCAGGGGTGAGTGACAGCCCCAGGGGGACACCCTGGGGCCACCCGCCTCGCCACGGCCACCCTCACCGTGTCCCCCGCTCCCACAGGGACCTGGGTGCCACCACGGTGTCACTGGGCGAGTTGGTGGCCAACCCCAGCCTGCCGATGGCCGTCAAGGACATCCCGCTGCTGGACCACCGGGAGCTGCCCACGGGGGTGAGCCCCCACCCCAGAGCGCCCCGGGGTCCCCGTGTCACACTGTCCCCGTGCCACACTGTCCCCGTGCCACACTGTCCCCGTGTCACTGTCCCTTCGCAGTGCACCGTCACCTTCCGCTGCTACTACGACCCGCACGGCACTGCCGGGGATGTCCCTGTCACCGCGCACGCACAGGTGGCACTGGAGCCACCGGCGATGGCCCCCGCGGACAGGAAAGAGGATTTCCAGGTGTGACACCCGGGGGTGGCACGGTGGCAGCCGGGGGTGACGTCCCCTCGCGGCCACCACGTCAGTGCCACCCCGCAGGTGCGGGTGAGGGTCATGCAGGGCCGCCAGCTGCGGGGCAAGGACATCAGACCCGTGGTGAAGGTCCAGATCGGGAAGCAGAACTTCCGCACCCGCAGCCGCAGCGGGAACAACCCCTACTTCAATGAGGTGACACCGCGCGGGGGACGCGGGGACCGCTGTCCCTCAGGCTGCCCTCACTGTCCCTTTGCTGGTTTTCAGGTGTTTTGCCAGAATTTCCGCCAGACGCCGGAGCAGCTGGTGGCACAGCCCATCCACATCCAGGTGGGACGGATCGGTGGCACCGCGGGGACAGAGGGACAGGGACAGGGACAGGGACGGGGACCAGGGACAGGGACAGGGACAGGGACAGGGACAGGGACGGGGACGGGGACGCAGAGACACAAACACAGGGACAGGGACAGGGGCAGGAACACGGACACAGACCGACACAAGGACAGGGTCAGACACAAGGAACAAGGACAGGGACACAGGGACACGGGACCGGGACACACAGACAAAGACAGGGACACAGGTACACGGGGACAGTGAAGGGGACACAGAGACACAGACACATGGACATGGGGACACAGGGACAGGGACAGGGATACAGACAGACACAGACACAGGGACACGGGGACACACAGAGGGACAGGGACGCAGCGACAAAGGGGACACAGGGACACAGGGACACAGACACAAGGACAGAGTCACAGACACAGAAACAAGGACAGGGACACAGGGACACAGGGACAGCCATGTCCCCTTCCCCGTCACAGGTGCTCCGTTCACCAAACGTCTGCATCAAACCCATCATCGGCGTTTTTGAGGTGAGGAGAGGGGGATCGGGAACAGGGCATTGGAATTGGGGTTGGGAATCGGGATTGGGAATGTGGGATCGGGAACGGGGCATTGGAATTGGGGTTTGGGAATATGGAATGTGGGTGGGGTTGGGAATCGGGATTGGGAATGTGGGATCGGGAACGGGGCATTGGAATTGGGGTTTGGGAATCGGGATTGGGAATGAGGCATTGGAATTGGGGTTTGAGAATGTGGAATGTGGGACTGGGAATGGGGTATTGGAATTGGGGGTTGGGAATGGGGTGTCGGGAATGCGATTTAGGGAATGGGGTGTCAGGAATGGAATTTTGGGAATGGGAATTGGGAATGAGGTGTCAGAGCACTCTCACCCCCTTTGCCTTTCCCACAGCTCGACGTCGGCACCGTCTACTCTGCCCCAGGTAACGACAGGGCTGGGGTGGCACTGGGTGGCACATTTTGGGGTGACACATTTTGGGGTGACACATTTTGGGGGCTGTTTCAAACAGGCACTACCCAGGGGTGAGACTTCATTTTGGGGGAACACCGCGCGTTTCGGGGGGCTGTAGGCAGAAGCTGGGGTGCCAGCGGGATGGCCCCGGTGCCCCCGAGGTGACAGCGGTGTCCCCGCCCTGCAGGGCGCAGCCTGAGCGGGAAGTGGCTGAGCCTGCAGCACCCGCGGTACCGCGACGGCCGCTCGCAGGGCTTGCTGCAGGTCAGCCTGGTGGTGCGCCGAGCCGGAGAGCGCGCCCAGGTGAGCGCCCCGCCCGCCCCCGCGCCCCAAAATCTCTCTTAGGGGGGTCCCCACTCTGTCACACCCCCCCAAGGAGCAGGAGATGCCGGCGGGGGACGAGGATGTGGAGGCGAACCTGCTGCGGCCACCGGCGTGCGCGACCACCCTGCAGATCCGCGTGTTCCGCGCCGAGGAGATGGCACGGGGTGGGGACAGAGGGGCTTGGGGTGGGACGGGGGATTGGGGTGGGGCAGGGGGAAATTGGGGTGGGACAGCAGTGAATTGGGGTGGGACAGCGGGGTATGGGTTGGGGGCAGAGGGGTTTGGGGTGGGACAGCGGGGTTTGGGATAGGGATAGGGAGGAATTGGGGTGGGGACAGTGAGGAATTGTGGTAGGGACAGTGGTGTTTGGGGTGGGACACCAGGAAATTGGGGTCGGACACTGGGGATTAGTGGTGGGGGCAGCGGGAATTGGGGTGAGGACAGCGGAGTTTTGGGTGGGGACAGATTTGAGGATTCCCCTTGCTCACCACAGGATGAGGACACTGGAAATTTGGGGTGAAGGGTGGATTTGGGGACCCCCTGCTCCCTGCAGGGTGGAAACCGGGGTAGGGATGGGTTTGGGGACCCCCCAAAACCTCTCTGCTCGCCCTCCCCGCGCAGCGGAGCCGGCGCGGCCGTGCCTGGGCGGCACCGCGGGCTCGGCCAAGGTGTCGGTGCGGGTCGGCTATGCGGGCAGGACGGTGAGTGCCGGGCACGGAATGGGGGAATTTGGGGGTGCCGGGCAGGGAATTGGGGGTTCCCCGCGACTCTGGGGGTGCCGGACCCTTTCGGGGGCTCACAGCTGTCCCCACCGCAGCTCTGCACCCGCGGGATGCCCCCCGATGCCAGCCCCGAGTGGAACGAGGTTTTGTTCTTCCCCCTGCGGGTGAGGAGCGCCCCCCGCCCCGCACAGCTCCCACACCCCCCGCCCCAAACAGGGGCACCCCAAAAACGAGGCACCCCCGTTTCCACACCCGCTGTTCTCTGCCCGCAGCTGCCCCCGATCTGTGACGAGATCCTGCTGGAAATCGTGCGTGGGTGAGCGGGGCACCCCCGGGTTTGCGGGGCACCTCCCGGGTTTGGGGGACACCTCACGGCTTCGGGGAGCCCCCCGTGCTCGGGGAACCCCTGACCGTGCCCCCCCCAGGTCGTGCCAGAGCAAAGTCGTGGGCAGGGCCACCCTGCGGCTGTCCCAGATCTCCCGGGTCCCCGACGAGCTCGAGGGTGAGCGGGGCTGTTTCTTTTTGGGGTCCCCATTAGCCCAGACCCTCTCCCACCCCGAACCCACTTTTGTCTGCCCCCAGAGGGGACCCCCGGGTTCTTGCCCTCCTTCGGGCCCTGCTTCCTGCCCTTCTACGGCCCCCGGCCCGACTCTGCCCGGGTACGGAGCGGGTTTGGGGGAAACGGGGAATTTCGGGGGAAAACGGGGGATTTGGAGAGGGAATGGGGGATTTGGAGAGGGAAATAGGGATTTGGGGAGGGAAACGGGAGATTTGGGGAGGAAACGGGAGATTTGGGGATGGAATGGGGGATTTGGGGTAAAACGGGGGATTTGGTGAGGGAATGGGGGATTTTGGGAGCAAATGAGGGTGAAATGTGATGGGGAAATGGAGAATAGGGCATTCGAGAGACACGGAGATTGCTGGGGCGGGACTTTAGGGGACAAGGGGACATTTGGGGTGCCAGCGGGACACCCCACACCCCGAGCTCGTTTCCCAGGACTCGGGGCTGGTTTATCGGGGCCGGCTGCTGCTGGAGCTCTGCACACGCGTGGGGACCCCGCCCGCGCGGCAGCGCGAAGCCATCGCGCCCGTGGACGCCGAGCGGGCGCAGGTGGGGACACGGGGACACGGGGACACGGGGCGGGGGCGGCACGGGAGGGGACAGCTGAGCGTTTTTGGGGTTTTGTCTCGCCGCAGAGCCGCCTGCCCCGCTGCCAGCTGGGGCTCTGCGGGGTTTTCTACTCGGCCACCATGGTGCCCGGCGGCCCCGAGCCGCTGCGGCTGGAGCTGGGCATCGGCAGCGCCGCGGCCGCCACCGCGCAGGGACGGCCCGTGCCCGACGGTGAGCGGGGACACCGGGGTGACACCGGGGTGGCACCGGCGACACGGCTGGGGTGGCACCGGGGACACTCTCACCCCCCCTGCTGGGGCCGGAAAAAGGGTTGGGAATTGTTAATTAGGGTAATTATCAAAGTGTTCCATCCCCGTGGCCTCGGGTTGGGGACAGGGATTGGGTGATGTCACCTGGGTGATGTCACCTGTGGGTCACGGGACATTTTGGGAGTGTCAGGGGATACTTCGGGAATCTTGGATGGATCCAGGGATTTTCACCTGGGTGATGTCACCTGGGGGTTAGGGGACACTTTGGGAGTCTTGGATGGTCCTGGGGAGTGTCACCCCAATGATGTCACCTGTGGATTGAGGGACAATTTGGGAATCTCGGATGATCCCATGACACCTCCCAGGAAGCCACAGCTGCCCCTCACGAGCGCGGCCGAGTCCGTTCTGACCCCATTTTCCCCGATTTTCCCGATTTTCCCGATTTTCCCGAATTAAGGGAACCTCTACCACCACCTGCCATGGTTTGGGGACAAACCGGTGGCCGCTGTCACCTCGCTGTGGGAGGACGCCGGGCACCGCTGGGACAGCCTGAACCTGCTGCGAGCCCTGTGCCAGCGCCTGGTGAGACCCCAAACCCGGGTGGGACTGACCCCAAACCCGCGTGGGACTGACCCCAAACCCGGGTGGGACTGACCCCAAACCCGCGTGGGACTGACCCCAAACCTGGGTGGGATCGGTTTGGGGTAGGATCAATCCCAAATCCATTCGGGATCGGTTTGGGGTGGGATTAGTCTCAAACCCATTTGAGAATGGTTTGGGGTAGAATAGATCCCAAATCCCTTTGGGATCTCTTTAGGGTGGGACTGACCCCAAATCCATTTGAGAACGGTTTGGGATGGAATCAGTCCCAAACCCATTTGGGATCGGTTTGGGGTGGGATCGATCCCAAATCCATTTGGGATCCGTTTGGGGTTGGATTGATCCCAAACCCATTTGGGATCAGTTTGGGGTGGTACTGACCCCAAACCCCTTTGGGATCGCTTTGGGGCCGCTGCCAGGAGAGGAACCTGGCCGAGCTGCGGTGCCACCACGGGGACACCGCGAGGGACATCGGGGCGAGGCTGCTGCGGGAGCTGGCCCAGGACTGCACGTGAGTGACCCCAAATCCCAAAATCGGGGAATGGGGAATCCGGGGAGGAAAGGGGAGAGGCAGTTTGGGGAATCTGGGATACTCTGGGGGACAGTGGGACGTTCTGGAGGGCAATTTGGGGTGGAAATGGCATGAGGGGGACGTGGGATATTTGGGGTGGAACTGGGGCTTTTGGTGGGGGAACGGAGCATTTGAGGGAAAACCGAGGAATTGTTGGGGCAAAGGAAGAATTTTAGGGGTGAAACTGGGGATTTTGGGGTGACCCGATGGGTTTTGGGGTGATTTGGGGGTGGTTTTGAGCTGTTTTGGGGCTGCTCTGCATGCCACAGAGACACTCCAGGCTGGGGTGATTTTGGACTGTTTTGGGGTGATTGTGGGCTGGTTTTGGGCTGTTTCGGGGTGATTTTGGGGTGATTTTGGCTTCTCTGGGTGCCGCAGGGACCCCCTGGGATGGGGTCATTCTGGGCTGTTTTTGGGCTGGTTTTGGGCTGTTTTTGGGTAATTTGGGGGTGACTCTGGCCGCTCTGGGTGCCGCAGGGATGCCCTGAGCTGTCTGGAGGCTCAGCCCGCCCTCACCGCCCTGGACCAGCAGCTCCGCAGCTCCCGGCGCCTCCTCCTGCGGCGGCTCCGGCGAGCGGCCGAGGCCGATCCCCAAAAAACGCCGGAGCTGCGCGGGGACGCGCTGGGGACAGCGGCCCGGGGGTGGCTGCGGCGCGTGGCCGCGCTGGCCATCGAGGTGCGACCCGAACCCCCAAACCGGGACCGACCCAACCCCCAAACCGGGACCGACCCAACCCCCCAGTGCTCAAGAGTCAGGAATTTATCCCTGGGGGCGGGCAACGTGTTTTTGGCGTGTTTTTAGCAAAGAAAATCGTGTCTGATAGTACTAAATAATAATATATGTAATATGATATAATATAATTAATATGACAATATATAATACACCATAACATAACGCAATATAATGTAATATAATATGTAAATGCAAAATATGCTATATTACACTGTAATATACTATATTATAATATAAATGTGGAATATAATATCATACAATACAATATAATAAAATACAATGCAGTATAATATAATATAATTACCTATAACCCGTAATTACCTATAGTGTGATATATAACATGCTGTAACTCTCACGCCACCCCTGTCCCCTCGGTGTCCCCTCGGTGTCCCCGCAGCCCCAGGCCAGTGTCCCCGACGTGCAGCTGTGGCTGCTGCGGGGCCAGCTGCGGGTGGCCTCGGCTCGTGTCCCCGCCACCGACGTGCTGCACTCGCCGCGCGGCCCCGGCGCCTGCGGCCACCTCTGCGGGAGGGTGCTGAGCCTGTTCCTGGTGCGAGCTCCGGTGTCCCCTCTTGTCCCCTTGTGTCCCTTTGTGCCCCTCGTGTCCCCTCGTGTCCCTCTGTGTCCTTTCGTGTCCTTCCACATTCCCTTATGTCCCTCCGTGTCCCCTCGTGTTCCCCCATGTCCCCCTCTCTGTCCCCTCCACAACCCCCATGTCCCCTTTCTTTCCCCTCCACGTCCCCTCCATGTCCCCTCCATGTCCCCTCCCTGTCCCCTCCATGTCCCCTCCATGTCCCCTCCATCCCTGCTCCATGTCCCCTCTCTATTCCCAACTCACCTCCTCCGAGTCCCCTCCATCCCTGCTCTGTGTCCCCTCCATGTCCCCTCCATGTCCCCTCCATGTCCCCCCGTGTCCCTGCTCCCTGTCCCCTCCACACCCCCCGTGTCCCCTGCTTGTCCCCCCGCGTGTCCCCCGTGTCCCCTCGGTGACACTCGCTGTCGCAGGGCTGCGGGGACATCCAGGCCCAGGTGCGGGTGCGGCTGTGGCTGGGACGAGTGGCCGAGAGCGGGGACCTGGCCCGGCTGCTGGAGGGGACACTGCGCTTCTACAGCGAGACGGTGACAGAGGGGACAGCGGAGGGGACAGCGGGGACAGCACCGCGAGGGGACAGCGGGGACAGCGAGGACAGCACCGGGAGGAGACAGCGGGGAGAGAACAGCGGGGACACAGCACCGGGAGGGGACACCGGGGAGGGGACACCGGGCAGGGGACAGCACCGGGAGGCGACAACATCCCGCGGTGTCCCCTGACGCCAGGCCTGTGTCCCCTCCCCGCAGTACGAGAACCAGACGCGGCTGCTGGGGAAATGGGGGCCCCGGAAGCTTTTGGGGCGCCCCGCGTTCTCCGACAGCTGCGGCCGGGCGGGGCCCCCCCCGGAGCAGATCCAGCCCCCCAAGGGCTGGCGCTGGGACGGGCCCTGGAGCGTGGAGCGGCCGCGGCGGTGAGCGGGGGGACAGCACCCCTGCCCCGGGGGCCCGCGGGGACACCTGCGCTGTCCCCTGGTGTCCCCAGGGTGCTGGCACTGCCGGAGCCCGCGGTGACAGCAGGGCTGTCCCCTGGTGTCCCCAGGGTGCTGGCACTGCCGGAGCCCGCGGTGACAGCAGGGTTGTCCCCTGGTGTCCCCAGGGTGCTGGCGCGGCCGGAGCCCGAGGTGAGCGCGATGCTGGAGGAGCTGTACGAGAACCAGAACCGCGATCCCGGCGGGGACTGGAGCCCGTCCGGCACGGGCAGCACGGACGCCGTGAGTGGGGACAGAGTGGGGGACAGCGGGGGTGACACGAGAGTGTCGGGGCTCAGCTCTGGCCTGGCTTTGCAGAAGGGAGTGGCGGTGCCACCGAAGGAGGAGGTGGCGTGTCCCCTGGGCTGGCGTGTCACCAGTGACTGGCACGTGGACACGGAGGGGGACGTGGATGAGGACGGTGAGTGTCCCCGGAGGGCACAGCAGGGCGGGGGTGACAGGGACAGTGAGAACAGGGATAGGGGTGACAGGGATGGGGTGACAGGGATGGAGGTTACAAGGATGAAAGCGACAGGGATGGGGGTGACAGGGATGAGGTGACAAGAATAGGGTTGGCTGGGGTGAGGGTGACAGCGACACGGTGACAGCGACACGGTGACAGCGACACGGTGACAGTGAAGGAGCTGGCCCGTGTGTGCAGGTTGGCAGTACGGTGTGGGCACGGAGGATGGCAGTGCCCCGGCAGAGTGGCACAGCGAGGGACAGCACTGCCACACCCTCCGGCGCCGGCGCTGGGTCCGGCTCTGCCACAGGGACAGCGACAGCTGGACACGGGAGCAGGACACGGACACCCTCAGCACCCTGGTGACACACACTGGGACAGGGACGGGCACAGGGACCGTGGGGATGGCGGTGACAGGGTGGAGGTGACAGGAGGGGTGGCGGGGGTGGAGGTGACAGGGATGAGGGTGGCAGAATGTGTGACAAGGATGGGGTGACAGGATGGAATGACAAGGATGGGGTAACAGAGGTGGAGGTGACGGGATGATGGGGTGACAGAGGGAGGTGACAGAAATGGAGGTGACAAGGATGGGGGTGACAGGATGGGGGTGCTGGGGGATGAGGGCAGTGGATTGGGGTGATGATGATGATGATAACAGGGAAGGGGGTGATGGGGATGATGTCCCCATGTGACGCTGTCCCCACACGACGCTGTCCCCGTGCCCTGCCCCCAGCAGGACCCCGAGGAGCTGTGGGAGGACGAGGCCTGGCAGCCCGAGTGCTTCTGGGGCTGCGCCTTCCAGCCCAAGGTGCCCGCGGGGCCCCGGTGCCGCCGGCGGCGCTGGCACCGCAGCCTGGTCCCCAACGAGCCCCCGAAGGTGGCGCCGCTGTTCCTGCTGCAGGGAGTGCCGGTAGGAGAGGGGGGAACCGGGCGGCCAAGATGGGACAGCAGCACACGGGACAGGAGGCCAAGGGCCAGGGGACAGCGGGGTCCCCCAGCCCATCCCTGCTCTCTCCCAGGACACTGACGACCCGGCCCAGGACAATCCGGCTGTGGCCCCACAGCTGCCGGGGGGCTCCTCCCAGACACCCCTGCAGCAGCCGCTCCCCTTCATCCTCTGCACCTTCCAACGTGAGCCTGGGGCACCGGGAGGGACCAGGAAGGGACAGGGAAGAGCTGGGAAAGGACCGGGAGGGGCCGGGAAAGCTGAGAGGGATCGGGAGGGACCGGGGAGGGACCGGGAGAGACCGGGAGGGACCGGGAGGGACCGGGGAGGGGCCAGGAAGGGCTTGGAGGGACCGGGAAAGCTGAGAGGGACCGGGAGGGACGGGGAAGGGATCGGGAGGGGCCAGGAAGGGACCAGGATGGACTGGGGAAGGCCCGAGCGCTCCCGGCCCCCCCTGACCCCCCGCCTGTCCCCAGGGCCCGGCCGCTTCCAGCTGCGCTGTTACATCTTCCAGGCGCTGGATCTGGCCCCCGGCAGCTCCAGGACCTCCATAGGTGGGACCCCCCCCGCCCCAGCCCCCGGCCCGCTGGCAGCCCGGGGCGCTGACCGTGCCCTTGTCGCCAGATGCCACCGCGCACGTGTCGTTCGTGTCGCTGAGCCGGCGCACGCGGGCGGTGCGCGGCGCCCTGGACCCGCGCTGGGAGCAGACGCTGCTGTTCCCCCGGGTGCTGCTGTTCGGGGACCCCCGGCGCGTCCGGGAGGATCCCCCGCCCGTGGTGGTGGAGGTGTGGGACCAGCCGGGACAGGTACGGGACACTCCGGGCACGGGGGGGACCAGGGGGAACGGGGAGGGTGAGGGATGGGGTGTGGAGAGAGGGATGGAGGAGAGGGAATGGATGGAGGGATGGGCAGAGGGAGGGACGGGAGCAGAGGGATGGATGAGGAATGGGACATGGATGAGGATGGGGAGGTCAGGGATGGAAGGAAGGGGAGTCAGGAATGCAAGGATGGGGGGTCAGGGATGGAGGGACAGGAAGGACAGGGATGGGAGGTGGGTTAGAGATCAAAAACAGAGAGGTCAGAGATGGAGAATGGGAGGGTCAGGGATGGAGGAACAGGAAGGTCAGGGATGGAGGGATGGAGGGTCAGGGATGGAGGGACAGGAGGAACAGGGATGGAAGGATGGAGGAACAGGGATGGAAGGCGGGTCAGGGATCAAAAACAGAGCGGTCAGGGATGGAGAATGGGAGGGTCAGGGATGGGAGGATGGAGGCTGAGGGATGGGAGGATGGAGGCTCAGGGATGGGAGGATGGAGGGTCAGAGATGGGAGGATGGAGGCTCAGGGATGGGAGGATGGAGGCTCAGGGATGGGAGGATGGAGGCTCAGGGATGAGGGACAGGCACACCCCGGGAGGGCCAGCCCCTCTCAGGCGCTGCCTCGCAGGGCGCCGGTGTTTTCCTGGGGCGGTGCGTGTGCACCCCGCCGGTGTGGCTGGACGCGGGACACCGGGAGCCCCCCCGGCTCCAGCCGCACCCCCTGCAGGGGCCGCGGGGCCCGGCCGGGGAGCTGCTGGCCGCCTTCGAGCTCCTGCACGAGCCCGAGGTGAGGCTGTGGCGCGGGGTGGCTCGGGGTGACAGCGGTGACACACAGAGGGCGCCCAGGACTGGGGTGTCACTGTCGCTGTGTCCCCACCACGGCAGGACGGGGCCCCGGCGCCGCTCGGGCCCCTGCCCCTGAGGAAGGACGAGCTCGGCATCCCCCCGGAACTGCGGCCGCGCCTGCAGAGGGTGGCACTGGAGGTGCCAGGGAGGGGACAGCGTGGGGACAGCGTGGGGAGGGGTGGGGACAAGGGGAAAGCGGGGAATGGGATGGAGGCGGGGCCGGCTGGGAACAGGGATGGGGCAGGAATAAAGGTGGGATGGGGACAGGGATGGGGCAGGGATGGGACAGGGATGGGGACAGGGATAAATGTGAGGTGGGGACAGGGATGGGGCAGGGATGGGGCAGGGATGGGGACAGGGATAGAGGTGGAATGGGGACAGGGATGGGGCAGGGATGGGGCAGGGATGGGGACAGGTAAAAAGGTGGGATTGGGACAGGGATGAGGACGGAGATGGGACAGAGCTGAAGGTGCTGGGGATTCCCTGGGGACAGGGACAGGGGATGAAGGCAGGACAGAGACAAGAACACGAACGAGGATGAGAGCAGGCACAGCACAGGGGTCAGGGGTGGGGGCAGGGACACGGGTCGGGACGGGCGCGGTGACAGGGCCGCGTGTCCCGCCAGGTGCTGGCCTGGGGGCTGCGGGGGCTGCGCGGGGCCGTGCGGGAGCCGCGGCTGGAGCTGCAGTGGGGGGAGCAGAGCCTGTGGACCCCCCCGATCCAGGACATCGCCGCCAACCCCAACTTCCCCAGCAACGCCTTCGTGCTCACCCTGGTGAGAGGGGAGCCATGGGGGGCACCACGCCCGCGGTGTCCCCGCGGGTGACCCGGCCGCGCCCCGCAGGCGCTGCCCGAGGACGAGCGCTTGGTGCCGCCCATCCGCCTGCGCCTCTGGGACCGGGCGGGCACGGAGCGGCGGCTGCTGCTGGGCCAGGCCAGCGTCAGGGATCTGCGCCGGTACCGCTGCCACCCGCCCCGCCAGGGGCAGCTCCTGGGCTCTGGCAGTGCCCGCAGTGTGTTTCACACGGTTGTGTCAATGCCAGGTACCGCCTGTCCCACCCCTGTCCCATCCCTGATATTCCCTGCCCATCCCAGGTACCGACTGTCCCATCCCTGATGTCCCCTGCCCATCCCAGCTGCCGCTGTCCCCTCCTTCATCCCAGCTGTCCCCTCCCTCATCTCAGGTGTCCCCTGCCCCATCCCATCTGTCCCCTGCCCCATCCCAGGTGCCCCCTGCCCCATCCCATCTGTCCCCTGCCCCATCCCATCTGTCCCCTGCCCATCCCATCTGTCCCCTGCCCATCCCAGCTGTCCCCTGCCCATCCCAGCTGTCCCCTCTCTCATCCCCGCCCGTCCCTCTCTCCCACAGAGGATCTCCTGTCCCTGCCCCTCTTCTCCAGCCACTGGAAACGTTGCTGCTCCCTTTTCCTTGCCACAGCCCCAGCCAGGATGGCTCAGGTGAGTCCCCCAGGTCACCTGGCACCTGCCCTGGCACCGCTGGGCGCTGGCACCGCCCGTCCCTGTGCCTCAGTTTCCCCAAGAGCCCTTTGCTCCCCACAGGACCTGTTCAGCTACCTCAGGAACTACAGGGCTGAGGATGAGGTGGGCACAGTGACAGGGCTGCCACCGGGGCCACCAGCGCCACCTGTCCCCACCTGCTTCTGCTCGCCACCAGGACGAGGAAGACGAGGAGGAAGAGGAGGAGGAGGAGGAAGAGAGGGACTGGTGGAGCAAATTCTACGCATCCATGGAGGAGAAGGAGCCCAAATCAACCAATGGGGACAGACTGAAGGTGAGCCCGAGCCTGGGACCTGCATCGGGATGGGGACAGGGATGGCTGGGGATGGCCAGGGACAGGGACAGGGACAGGGACAGGGACAGGGACAGGAACAGGGACAGGGATGGAAATGTGCTGGGGACAGGGACGGGGAGGATGAAGGAGATGGGTGAGGACAAGAACAGGACTGAAGACAAGATGAGGACAAGGACAGGGATGAAGGAATGGGGACAGGGATGGGGATGAAGCTGGGGGGGGGACAGGGACGAAGCGGAGGGGGACAACGAGGAGGATGAAGCTCGGAGGTGACAAGGACAGGGATGAAGCTGAGGGGGCTGAGGATGATGATGAAGGTGAGAAGCAGACAAGGACGGGGATGAAGCTGAGTGGGACAAGGACGGGGATGAAGCTGGGGAAGAGACGATCATCCTCGGAGCGGGGGCTGAAGCTGAGAAGCCCCAGGACGGGGCCGGAGGGGCTGAGCCGAGGCCGGCGCGGCCCCGCAGATCTACGGCTGCGAGCTGGAGGCGGTGCCCGAGTTCGAGGGGCTGCAGGATTTCTGCCAGACCTTCCCCCTCTACAAACCCGGCCGCGCCCCCCTGCCCGGGCAGGACCCCGAGCCCGTGGGCAGCTTCAAGGTGGGTGAGACGCCCCCGCGGGGCCCCGGGGAGGGGGCGGGACCCCCGGCGGGCACAGCGGGGTCTCTCAGGGGCTGTTCCGCATCTACCCCGTGCCCGAGGCGGCCGGAGCGCGGCCCCCGCCCCGCTGCTTCCAGCGCCTGCCGCCCAGCGCCCCGCAGGAGTGCCTGGTGCGGGTCTACGTCGTGCGAGCGCTGCACCTGTCCCCCCGCGATGTCACCGGGCTGGTAAGGACAGCGCGGGACCCCCGGGGCGCGGGGCGGGGGCTCCCGGCCGCGGTGCCAGCCCCGTGTCCCCCCCGTGCCCCAGAGCGATCCCTACGTGCGGGTGTCGCTGGGCAAGCAGACGCTGGGACAGCGGGACCAGTACGTGCCCAACACCCTGGAGCCCGTTTTCGGCAGGTAGGGCTGGGTGGCCCTCGGCAGTGTCACCTCGGGTTGGGTGGCCTGTGACAGTGTCACACCCGGGGGTGGCGTTGGGCTGGGGGCCCTGGCGCTGGTTGGGGGGTACTGAAGTGGTTCATTCCCGATGGCAGCGTGGCCCTGTGCCAGCCTGGCCTGGTGCCACCAGGTCCCCATTCCCTGGGCTGCTGTGCCACCAGATCTCTGTGCCCTGAGCTGTCCCTGTCCCTGTGCCCCCAGCTGTCCCTGTGCCCCCAGCTGTCCCTGTCCCTGTCCTGCAGTGTCCCTGTGCCCCCGGCTCTCCTGTGCCCTCAGCTGTCCCTGTCCCCACGCCGGCCCTGGGGCTGACGCCATTGCTGCCACCAGGATGTTCGAGCTGACGGCCACCATCCCGCTGGAGAAGGACCTGCGGGTGACAATCATGGACCACGACAAGGTGCCACCGGACCAGGAGATCGGCAGCACCACCATCGACCTGGAGGACCGGCTGCTGTCCCACTTCCGAGCGCACTGCGGGCTGCCCGCCCTGTACCGCCCGTGCGTGTGCGGGGACACGGGGACACGGGGAGGGGACAAGGAGAGGGGACACACGGGGGGCACAGGGAGGGGACACGGGGAGCAGGACAGGGAGGGGACACAGGAGACACGGGTGAGACACAGGGAGGGCGCAGGGAGGGGGACACGGCGGGGGAGACACGAGGCACGGCAGGGAACAAGAGGAGGGGACACGGGGGACACGGTGGGGACATGGAGAGAGGACACACGGGGGGCACAGGGAGGGGACACGGGGAGCAGGACAGGGAGGGGACACGGGTGGGACACGGAGAGCGGACACAAACGGGGACAGGGAGGGGACACAGGGGACACGGGTGGGCCACGGAGAGCGGACACAAAGGGGGACAGGGAGGGGACACAGGGGACACGGGGAGGGCGCAGGGAGGGGACACAGCGGGGGAGACACGAGGTACGGCGGGGAACATGAGGAGGGGACACGGGGGACACGGTGGCACATGGGGAGGAGACACAGGGAGGGGACACGGGGGGTGGGACAGGGCAGGGAGGGGACAAAGGGGGCTGGGGGGACACAGGGAGGGGACACGGGCAGCAGAGGTGACCCCCGGCCCTGCCGCTGTCCCCAGCGCGGGCCCCACGTGCTGGCGGGACCAGCTGTGCCCCAGCCGGACCCTGGAGCTGCTGACGGGGTCCCGGGGGCTGCCCGCGCCCCTCTTCAACCCCCAGGGCACCGCCCTGAGCCTCGACGGGCAGAGCTTTGAGCTGCAGCACTTCGGTGAGTGGGGAACGGGGGTTCGGGGGGTTTGGGGAGGGCCTGGTGGGATTTGGGGGTTCTGGGAAGGATCTGGGTGGGTGACAGGCTCGGTGTCACAGAGAGGGGTCACCCCCCGCTCCGGCACCCCGGGGAGCCCCGGGAGCGCCTGGCCCTGCACGTGCTGAACCTGTGCGAGCTCGTCCCGGAGCACCTGGAGACGCGGAGCCTCCAGAACAGCGCCCAGCCCGGGCTGGAGCAGGTGACAGCGACACCGCGGGGACAGCGACACCGGGGGATGGGGCATGGGGACACCGCGGGGACAGAGAACCTGGGGATTGGGACACCGTGGTGACAGGGACACAGGGGACGGGGGTGTGATGGGACCCCGGGGTGACAGGGATGTGGCCAGAGAGGGACCCCAGGGTGACAGGGACCATGGGGTGTAGGGTGTGCCAGGGGGACTTTGGGGACCCCGGGAGTGGCTGATGGGGTCTGGGGGGACAATGGGGACCGCGAGGCAGGGAGGGCTGGTGGGTGCGGGGGGGAGCTGGTGAGGACCCTGGGGCCGTGGGGACAGCGAGGGGACATCGAGGGGACACGAGGGGACACGAGAGCCACTGCCAGCCCGTCCGTGTGTCCCCAGGGCAAGGTGCAGATGTGGGTGGACATTTTCCCCACCAGCCTCGGCCCCCCCGGGCCCCCCGTCAACATCGACCCCCGCAAGGCCGAGGGGTGAGTGACAGGACAGGGCCACCCCCGGGGACAGGACGGGGCCACTCCCGGCAGAAGGTGGCACGTCCCTGTCCCCTGCGAGGTACGAGCTGCGCTGTGTGGTGTGGAGGGTGCGGGACACGGACCTGGGGGACGTCAACCTGCTGGGCCAGCGCATGAGTGACATCTACGTGTCCGGGTGAGCCCCGCGGCTGTCCCCGCCTGTCCCCAGCACCGCGGCGTCCCTGTCACCCCGCGGCACCTGTGCTGCTCAACCCAGAGCCCCTGCCACCCACCCCCAGGGTCCCTGTCACCCCAGGGTGTCCCCATCCACATTAACGTGGTGTGACAGCAGTGTCCCCTCTGGGGTGGCACAAGTGGCAGGGGTGGTACAAGTGGTGGGATTGCCACAATGGTGACAGCCGTGTCCCCGCAGGTGGCTGAGGTGGCACAGGGGTGACAGTGGTGTCCCCTGCAGGGTGGCACAGGGGTGACACAGGGGTGACAGCAGTGTCCCCGCAGGTGGCTGGGGTGACACAGGGGTGACAGCCGTGTCCCCGCAGGTGGCTGGGGTGACAGTGGTGTCCCCTGCAGGGTGGCACGGGGGTGACAGTGGTGTCCCGCAGTGTCTGGGGTGGCACAGGGGTGACAGTGGTGTCCTCTGCAGGGTGGCACAGCAGTGACAGTCGTGTCCCCGCAGGTGGCTGGGGTGACACAGGGGTGACAGTGGTGTCCCGCAGTGTCTGGGGTGGCACAGAGGTGACAGCCGTGTCCCCGCAGGTGGCTGGGGTGACACAGGGGTGACAGCGGTGTCCCCGCAGGTGGCTGGGGTGACAGAGGGGTGACAGCAGTGTCCCCTGCAGGGTGGCACAGGGGTGACAGCCGTGTCCCCGCAGGTGGCTGGGGTGACACAGGGGTGACAGCGGTGTCCCCGCAGGTGGCTGGGGTGACAGAGGGGTGACAGCAGTGTCCCCTGCAGGGTGGCACAGGGGTGACAGCCGTGTCCCCGCAGGTGGCTGGGGTGACACAGGGGTGACAGCGGTGTCCCCGCAGGTGGCTGGGGTGACAGAGGGGTGACAGCAGTGTCCCCTGCAGGGTGGCACAGGGGTGACAGCAGTGTCCCCGCAGGTGGCTGGGGTGACACAGGGGTGACAGCAGTGTCCCCTGCAGGGTGGCACAGGGGTGACAGTGGTGTCCCCTGCAGGGTGGCACAGCAGTGACAGCGGTGTCCCCGCAGGTGGCTGGGGTGACAGAGGGGTGACAGCAGTGTCCCCTGCAGGGTGGCACAGAGGTGACAGTCGTGTCCCCTGCAGGGTGGCACAGGGGTGACAGCCGTGTCCCCGCAGGTGGCTGAGGTGGCACAGGGGTGACAGCAGTGTCCCCTGCAGGGTGGCACAGGGGTGACAGCCGTGTCCCCGCAGGTGGCTGGACGGGCTCCCCGAGCAGCGGCAGCAGACCGACATCCACTATCGCTCCATGGACGGGAACGGCGCCTTCAACTGGCGCTTCGTGTTCCCCTTCGAGTTCCTGGCGGCCGAGAAGCTCTGCGCCATCCGCCGCAAGGTCAGGGCGCGGCGGGGCGGGGACAGCGGGGCGGGGACACGGCCTGGGGACACCGCCACCCTCCCCTGTCCCTCGGCAGGAGCACGTGTGGAGCTTGGACGAGACGCTGCTGAAGGTGCCGCCCAAACTCATCCTCCAGGTGTGGGACAACGACAAGTTCAAGGCGGACGATCTGCTGGGTGAGACCCTGTGTCCCTGGCGGGGGGGGGGGACACTGCAGGGGACAGGGACAGCCACAGGGGACAGGGACAGCCATCGGGGACAGCCACAGGGGAAAGGGAGCGACCACTGGGGAGAGGGAACACTGCAGGGCACAGGGGACACTGCAGGGGACAGGGACAGGCTCTGGGGAAAGGGAGCTGCCACTGGTGACAGGGAGCTCCCACTGGTGACAGGGAGAGCCCATTGGTGACAAGGAGCCCTCACCGGTGTCAGAGAGCCCCTTCTAGTGACAAGAAGCTCCCAGGGATGACAGAGCTCCCACTGGTGACGGGGAGCCCCCTCTGGTGACAAGGAGCCCCCTCTGGTGACAGAGAGCCCCTTCTAGTGACAGGGAGCTCCCACTGGTGACAAGGAGCACTCACTGGTGACAGGAAGCCCCCAGTAGTGACAAGGAGCATTCACTGGTGACGGGGAGCTCCCACTGGTGACGGGGAGTCCCTTCTAGTGACAAGGAGCCCGCAGCGGTGCCAGGGAGTCCCCAGGGGTGACAAGGAGCCCGCAGCGGTGACAAGGAGCCCCTTCTAGTGACAAGGAGTCCCCAGCGGTGCCAGGCAGCCCGCAGCGGTGGCAGCGCTGTCCCCCCGTCCCGCAGGGGTGCTGGAGCTGGAGCTCGCCCGGCTGCGGCGGCCGGCCCGCAGCCCCCGCCTGTGCTGGGTCGCGCCGCAGGACCTGCCCTGGCTCTCACGGCTCTGGGGCCGCGCCCCGGCGCTGGAGCGCTCCCCGCTGAACCTGTTCCGCCGGCGCAGGGCGCGGGGCTGGTGGCCCTGCACCATGCAGGAGGACAGCGGCCAGCGGCTCTCTGTAGGCTGGGGACACCGCGGGGACGGGGCTGGGGGGCGGCGGGGACGGTCCCTGCGCCCCAACCGCGCCCTGCGCCCCGCAGGGGAAGCTGCAGCTCAGCCTGGAGCTGCTGACGGCGCAGGAGGCGGAGGAGCGGCCGGTGGGGAAGGGTCGGGAGGAGCCCAACAAGCACCCGACGCTGCCCGAGCCCAAGTGAGCTCCGGGGGGAGCGGGGAGGGGCCCCGGGGAGGCGACCCGGCCCCGGCTGAGCTCGGCGTCCCCCGCAGGCGCCCCAAGTCCTCGTTCCTGTGGCTGCGCTCCCCGGTGCAGCTGATGCGCCACGGCATCCGCTGGGGCTACCTGCTGTGGATCGGCCTGGGGCTGGCCGGCTTCCTGCTGCTGCTGGTGCTGCTCCGCTCCTTCTTCCCGGTCAGCACGGCCCCAGCACTGCCCGTGCTCCCCCCGCTCCCCCCGGGCCGCTCAGAGCGCGCCCTGAGTGCCCCGTGTTCCTCCGCAGGGCTCCTCTCTGACCCTGAAGGTGGCTGACCCGCGGCAGCTCCTGCGGCCCTCGGGCACGGAGCGTCCCCCGAGCGGGAGGGCGACAAAAGGCTGAGGAGCGCCCCCAGCCCCCCGCTTTGCTGGCGCTGAACCCCCTCCCCGAGCTGCTCCCCTCTCTCGGTGGGTTCTGCAGCGGGAAGGGATCGCTCTGCTGCGGAGCCGCTGTCCCGACAGGAGCGCCGAGGGAGCTGCACATCGATGTTCCCTCGAGAACAAAGTCGTGTCCGAACGCCACCAAAGCATCGTCGCCGTCTGTGTGGGCTGGGGAGGGACACGGACACCGCTCGGGGAGCAGATCCGCAGCCCGACCCCAAATTCCGCCCTAACTCCAGTTCCACCCCAGCCCCAGCCCCGACCCCAAATTCTGCCCTAACTCCAGCTCCACCCCAGCCCCAGCCCACAGGGTTCCCCAGTCTCAGGTTCGGCTGTAACTCCTGAGCTCAGCCCCAGTTCCTGCCCTGACCCCAACACCGTCATCAGCCCTCACCCCAACGCCAGCCCCAGTGCCACTGTCCCCCCCAATCCCAGCCCTGAACCCACCCACACCGAGAGTGCCCCAAATCCCAGTTTGACCACGGCCCCGTCCCCACCCTGCCCTCACACCCGACCCCGGCCCCGAGCCCCATCCCTCAAGGAACCCTCCAAGAAATGAGCCCAAAAGTTGGGCTGGGACCCTCAGACACCCCATCCCAGAATGGGGCTGGGACCCCCAGAATGGGGCTGGGACCCCCAGAGACCCCTCCCCGTGTGCCTGGGCACCCCCAGAATGGGGCTGGGACCCCCAGAAGCAATGGCCGGCCCACGCCGGAGCCCCGGGCCCGACTCTGCCCCTCAGCCGCTGCCCCGGTGTTGCCCCGGTAACCAGGCCCGGCCCGCCCGGGCCCCGCCCCTCCCGGTGCCTCTCGGCCAATCACGTCGCTCTCTCTCGCACAGACCACGCCCCTCATAGGTCATAAAGAAAAGGGTTCTTTGCCCCGCCCCTCAACGCTGTTCTCTGCTCCCATTGGCTGCCGCCGAGGTGGGCGGGGCTCAGGCTGACTATATAAGGCGGCGCCGGGAGCTCCTGCTCAGTTGCGCTCCGGCGGAGCGGAGCGGAGCGGACACGGGGAGCGGAGCCGGCCCAGAAGAGCCGAGCCCCCACGGCCGGAGTCCCGGAGCCGCCCCAGCCCCCAGAGCCCCGAAGACCGGAGCCCCCCACAGCCCGAGCCCCCACAGCCCGAGAGCCCCCAAGACCGGAGCCCCCCACAGCCCCAGAGCCCCCAAGACCGGAGCCCCCCACAGCCCCAGCCCCCAAGGCCGGAGCCCCGGCACCGCCCCGGCCCCCGGAGCCCCACACAGGGCGGTTGTGTGCGGGTGGCTGCAGGGAGGGAGGGGGGATTGCGCCGCTTGTCGCCGCCCGTGCGCCTTTTCTCGCCGTCACCCTCCTCGGGTACCTGCGCCGGCCCCTCCGAATGGGAGTGGGACCGACAGCACCCCCGGCTCAACAAAGGTAAGGACCGAGAACCGCCGGGGCAGCGAGGGACCACGCCGGCCCCCCCAAATTGGAGGGGTTTGGCCATCGCCCCGGCCTGCCAAAGGTAAGGTGGATGGAGACCACGCCGGCCCCCCCAAATTGGAGGGGTTTGGCCATCGCCCCGGCCTGCCAAAGGTAAGGTGGATGGAGACCACGCCGGCCCCCCCCAAATTGGAGGGGTTTGGCCATCGCCCCGGCCTGCCAAAGGTAAGGTGGATGGAGACCACGCCGGCCCCCCCAAACTGGAGAGGATCAGACACCACCCCGGCTCAACAAAGGACAGACAAGCACCAGGGCAGCGAAGGACCCCCCCCGGCCCCCCCACATCGGACGGGTTTGGCTATCACCCCAGCCTGCCAAAAGTAAAGACAAAATAAAATTGGCAAAAATCACATCAAGTGCTGTGCCTGATCTTTGCTCTCCCAACGAGTCACTCGCCACCCAAACCAAGCTCGGGGTGCTCACCCCAGGGTGAGAGGGACAGAGGACCACAGCACACACGGCCCTCAGCGTTTATTCCAAACACTGGGTACAGCTCCAGGGAGAGGCCATCTCCAAAAAAAAAAACAAAAAAGGCAAAACACCAGAAAAACTCTCCTCGGGTGCCACACCCCCCCTTGGGCACTTGGAAACAGTCCTCACCACACCAGTTCCAGCGTGGAAAATCCCCGCCTGGCCCAGGGGCCACTCAGAGTTTTGTTTTGGGTGGGAATATCCTGCAAAGCTGCAGGGCTGGACTCAGCTCTCCTGGATCCTGGTGAGGAGGGAACCCTGAGTCCCCAGGGCACCCCAGATCCAGCCCTCCCCCTCTGCTGACCCCTCTGGGGACCCAGTGACCCTCCAGGAGTGCAGGAGTGGCCAGCAGTCCCTGAGGTAGGAATGGCCCCGGCTCCCTGGAGCCAGGACACTGCATGCAGGGGCAGCCACATGCTGGGAAATGGGGAGTGGGACCCCCCAAAAGTAGGAAAACTCCTCCCTCTGGGAGAACCAGCAGCACCCAGCTCCTCCCAGCCCGTGGGGGGCTCACAGGAGGAGGCACTGGGAATTCTCTCTCTCCAGCGGGGAAGGCGAGGGGTCCCCACCCGGATTTGGGGGGTCCCTGCCACCAGGGCTGGTCCCTCACGCCCTGGGAGTCGGGATGTGGCCACCAAAAGGCCGGGATGGGCCAGGCCAGGAGCCTCTGAGTCAGTAGAAATGTTTGCGGCTCTGCTCCTGCCACTTGTTGTAGATGATGATGCCGATGACGATGGCGAAGACGATGGCCACGAGTGAGAAGAAGACGATGAGGAAGAGGGCGAGGCCACTCATGGGCTCCAGGGGCGCCTCCACTGCAGGACACAGTGAGGGAACAGCTCTGAGCCCCCCAGATCCTGGACCCAAACCCCAAAACTCGGCTCCAGAAACACTGGAATGACCCCACACCAACCCATCTCCCTCTCACATCTCTCACATCTCTCCCACCCACCCCAGCCCGGCGCTCACACCCTCGCTGTGTCCATCTCTGCCTGACCCCAAACCTGCACAGCTCCACCCCCCACCCCAAATCCCTGCTGCTCCCACCAAATTCCCAAATTCCCACTCACTTCCTGGCAGTTTCAGGTTGTCCACCACGGGCAGGAACACTTCCCTGTCCCGCTTCTCCTCCTCGGGCGTCCGCTCCACCGTCAGCTGGTACAGCTTCAGCGAGATGATGTCGTGGTTGTCTGCAAAAGGCAGCAAAAACCTCTCCTGGAATTCTCTGGGATGACAGGAGGTGCTCCATGGCCAGCAGGAATTTTTAAAAAAAACCTCAAATCCAGCCCCAAAAAATTGGGAGGTTATCGGAGTTTTTATCCCATGCTCATCCTAGTTTATCCCATGCTCATCCCAGTTTAGTCCTGGCTTGTCCCAAGCTTTTATCCCATTCTCAACCCAAGCTTTTATCCCATTCTCATCCCAAGCTTTTACTCCTCCCACAGCCTGGAGATCCACAGTGAACTCCAGGAAAAGCGGGACAAACCCTCGGTGCTCCTCAGGGCTCAACCCAACGCTCCTGCTGGATCCTTCCACCAGGGAAAACCCCTCCAGGCCCAACCTCCAGCCTCCAAACCCATCTGGGAATCCCCAGGGCTGTCTGTACCTGACAGGTCCCCGGTGACAGAGGAGGTCCCAAAGTAGTACCCGCGGGGCAGGCGCACGCCCGGCACGTCGATGCAGTCCCTCCACTCGTGTTTGCCATCAATGTCGATCAGCACCTGCCCAAAAACACAACAAGATGCACACTCATGGCTGGGGCTTGGTTTTTTCTTTTCCTCATCTTGGGTTGCAATAGAGGATGTGGCCAGAAATGTGGATTCTGTCCCAAATCTGTTGCAGCCGGGTGGGGCAGTGACCCTGATCTCCTGGGAGATATCTCCTGCTAATGGGCCATCTTTAAACCAGCTGGGCAACCATCTTTAACTTCCCACAGCCCATCCTCCCTCCAGGAGATATCTCCTGTTAATGGCCAGTGAGTCCCAGTGCATGACTGATAAAATTCCATCATCCCACTGGGAGATGCTCCACCCAGGGGAGGAGCCAAACATTTCCTACCCAGATAAAAACTGAGATTTGGAACACCAGAGCAGCCTTTTCCACTGGATCCCAGAGGCAAACCAGACCCTTCCACATCATCCCTGGAGCTTCAGAGGAAACTGCACCTTCTCCAGGAGCACTGCTCCAGCTGAACCACATCTGCCCCTGCAGGAGGATGCAGCCACCATTGAATGGGACTGTGCCAACACCCTGACTGACTGACGGGTGTCAGCTTGGATTCTGACTCTGGCAGGGTTTTGGGATTGTTCTGTGTAATACTGCATTTCTATTTTAAGTAGAGAACTGTTATTCCTATTCCCATATCTTTGCCTGAGAGCCCCTTAATTTCAAAATTACAATAATTTGAAGGGAAGGGGTTTACATTTTCAAGAGAGGCTCCTGCCTTTCTTAGCAGACACCCATCTTTCCAACCAAGACAATCTCCAAGGGTGGTGACTCAACGATCCAACCCACAAATTCCATTTCTGGGTGCAATCAGCCCCACCTGCCGTGCAGCTCACCGTGAGGCGCCTCTTGACGTAGCGGATCACCAGGAAGGTGTCGTGGTTGAGGTTCCTCACCATGGCCGTGCAGCCGCCCAGCTCCGTGGGGCGCCCGTCGCGGTCGTGGTCGTAGGTCAGCGAGCCGTTGTTCACCATGGCCGAGATGTAGGGGAACACGCGCTGGGAGGGGGGAGAAACAATGTAATCTGGGGCTGGGAGGGGATTTGGGATGGTGGAGAGCAGGTGGAAAGGAAAGCTGCAAAGGGCTTCACCCACAGGAGTGGTTGTGGGATGATGCCAAAGGGCTTCGCCCACAGAAATCTGCTCAAAACAATCCTGGGATGATCCCAGTGGCCTTAAACCCCACAGGAGTTGTTTTGGGATGATACCAAAGGGCTTCATTCCACAGAAGTTGTTTTGGGATGATCCCAAAGCCTTCACCCCACAAGGATCCATTCACTTGCAAGATCAAGGTGATCCCAAAGTCCTTAAACCCCACAGAAATCTGCTCAAAACAATCCCGGGATGATCCAACCCCCAAGGATCTCTCACTGCAAGACCAGCATGATCCTGAAGTCCTTCACCCCACAGAAACCTGCTCAAAACAATCCTGGGATGATCCCAAACTCCTTCAACCCCACAAGGATCCATTCACTGCCAGACCAAGGTGATCCCAAATTCCTTAAACCCCACAGAAATCTGCTCAAAACAATCCTGGGATGATCCCAAACTCCTTCAACCCCACAAGGATCCATTCACTGCGAGACCAAGGTGATCCCAAATTCCTTAAACCCCACAGGAATCTCCTCAGCTCCATCCCTGACGCCAAACTCTTCAATTCCCCAAAAAACTGCTCCACACACCAGCATCATCCCCGTGGATCCCAAACCCCAAATTCTGCCCCAAAGCCCCAGCCATGCACAGCCCCCATCCCCTGCAGCCTCTCCCTGGCGCCGGGATCGGGAATTCCAGGCGGGAATTCCGGGAATTCCGGAGGCGGTACCTGGTTTCCAGGGCTGTACCTCCTCTTCTGAGCCTGCCCTCCGGGGTGAGCACAAAGCAGGAGAGAGCACAGAGCAACAACAACGTCACCGAGCCCAGCAGGGCCCCAAAAACCCGGGAACTCCCCCCTGGAGCAGCCAGGGCAGGGAGGGGTTAATGCCAGAAAACCTGGGAATTCCTCCTGGAGCAGCCAGGGCAGGGAGGGGTTAATGCCAGAAAACCTGGGAATTCCTCCTGGAGCAGCCAGGGCAGGGAGGGGTTAATGCCAAAAAACTCCTGGGAATTCCTCCTGGAGCAGCCAGGGCAGGGAGGGGTTAATGCCAAAAACCCTGGGAATTCCTCCTGGAGCAGCCAGGCAGGGAGGGGTTAATGCCAAAAAACCTGGGAATTCCTCCTGGAGCAGTCAGGGCAGGGAGGGGTTAATGCCAAAAAACTCCTGGGAATTCCTCCTGGAGCAGCCAGGGCAGGGAGGGGTTAATGCCAAAAATGGTGGGAATTCCTCCTGGAGCAGTCAGGGCAGGGAGGGGTTAATGCCAGAAAACCTGGGAATTCCTCCTGGAGCAGCCAGGGCAGGGAGGGGTTAATGCCAAAAATCCCAGGATGGGAAAAAGGGAATAAAATCCTGAGCTCCTCCTCCTGATGGAGACTTTTCTGGATTTTTTGGAGCTATTTTTGTTATTTTTTGGAACTATTTTTGTCATTTTTGGAATTATTTTTTTAACTTTTGGAGTTATTTTGGAGCTCAATTTCGAGCTCTGTTTGAAACTCTTTGGAGCTCCTTTGCATATTTTTGGAGCTGTTTTTGAACTTTTTGGAAACTTCTTTACCTTCTGGAGCTGTTTTTGGAGCTCTTTTTCTCCTTCTTGCAGCTCTTTTTGACCTTCTGCAGATCTTTTCCTCATTTTTTGGAGCTCGTTTTGTCTTTTTTGGAGCTCTTTTGGAACTTTTGGAGCTCTTTCTGGAGCTCCTTTTCTCCTTTTTTGTAACTATTTTTGACTTTCTGGAGCTCTTTTTGACCATTTAGAACTTTTTTGGTCCTTTTTGGAGCTCTTTTTCACCTTTTGGAGCTCTTTTTCACCTTTTTGGACCTATTTTTGTCTGTTTTTTGGAGCTTGTTTTGTCATTTTTGAGCTAATTTTGACCTTTCAGAACTATTTTTGCCATTTTAGAGTTATTTTTGACCTTCTAGAGCTCATTTTGTCCTTTCTGGAGCTCTTTTAGACCTTTTAGAGCTCTTTTTGACCTTCTGAGAGCTCTTTTATACTTTTTGGACCTCTTTTTGTCTTTTTTGGAGCTCATTTTTACCTTTTAGAGCTCTTTTTGACCTTCTGAGAGCTCTTTTTATACTTTTTGGACCTCTTTTTGTCTTTTTTGGAGCTCATTTTTACCTTTTAGAGCTCTTTTTGACCTTTTGGAGGTGGGAATAAGAAGCTGGGAACCCCCCCAGCTCCTCCCAGCCCCTGACCCCCCCTGCAGCTCCCCCTCCCACATTCCATTAATTATTTCCTCTAATTAAGATCCATTCTGGCTCTTCCTGGGAAGGCTTTTCCCAGCACAAAGTGGGAGCTGGAGACTTTGGGTGTTGGGATACAAGCTGGGAGTTACTCAAAATATCAAATATTGAGGGTAAACACTGGGATTTTAGGGGAAACTGGAATTAGGGAATGGTTTTGGAGTGCTGAAATTCCCAGAAATGGATTTTCCAGGGAAACTGAGGCTGCTCCATGCCCAAGGCTGGGCTGCACAGGGACAGTGGGAGATGTCCCAAGTCCCCTCCAGCTGGATCCTTCTTTTCCACAGGAATGGCACCACCAAACCCCCAAAAAACAAAAAGCACCCCCAGCTTTTCCTGTGGGAAAGGAATGGGAGAGGAGGAGGAGGAGGAGTGAGCAGTGAGGATGAAGAGCTGAGTGTGACATCCCTGTCACCCCCTGTGCCTCACCTCCTGCTGCTTCTCCTCGTTGGGGTAGGTGTCCACGAACACCCCCAGCCCCAGGAAGTTGTCCTTGCTCCCAAACACGGGTCCTGGCAGGGAAAAGGAGAAGTTGGGAGAGGGTTGGGAAGATCAGGCATGAAGTTTGTCACTCGTGTCACCAAGGAATGGAGGGGGGAAGTCACAAGGAGCATCCAGTGCCAGCCCTGGGGAGATTGTCCAGGAGGCCAGGGGGTCCCCAAACCCTTCCCAGGGTGCCCAAGGTGTCCCAGCTGTCCCCAAACCCTGCCCAAGGTGTCCCCAGACTCTGAATAAAGTGTCCAAGGTGTCCCCAAGATGTCCAAGGTGTCCCCAGCCCTGTCCCAGGTGTCCCAAGGCCCTGTCCAAGGTGTCCCAGGTGTCCCCAGCCCTGTCCCAGGTGTCCTCAAGGTGTCCCCAGCCCTGTCCCAGGTGTCCCCCAGGTGTCCTCAACCCTGTCCCAGGTGTCCCCAAGGAGTCTCCAGCCCTGTCCCAGGTGTCCCCAGCCCTGTCCCAGGTGTTCCCAGGCTCTGTCCAAGGTGTCCCAGGTGTCCCCAGCCCTGTCCCAGGTGTCCCCAGCCCTGTCCCAGGTGTCCCCAGGCCTGTCCCAGGTGTTCCCAAGGTGTCCCCAGGCCTGTCCCAGGTGTCCCCAGCCCTGTCCCAGGTGTCCCCAAGGTGTCCCCAGCCCTGTCCCAGGTGTCCCCAGCCCTTTTACAACGTGTCCCAGGTGTCTCCAGCCCTGTCCCAGGTGTTCCCAGGCTCTGTCCAACGTGTCCCAGGTGTCCCCAGGCCTGTCCCAGGTGTCCCCAGCCCTGTCCCAGGTGTCCCCCAGGTGTCCCCAGCCCTGTCCCAGGTGTCCCCAGCCCTGTCCCAGCTGTCCCCAGCCCTGTCCCAGGTGTCCCCAGCCCTGCCCCAGCTGTCCCCAGCCCTCCCCCCAGGCAGGCTCAGTTTTTACCTGGCTGCATCCTGTCCTTGGTGTACCAGATGGCGAATCCATCTCCGTTCAGGTTCTTCTTGCCTTGCCCGTGGATTTTGAAGTGCACCTGCATCTCCCAGTCCCGCAGGTAACAGGGCTGGGAGAGCAGCAGAGGTGGCAAATTCAGGAATCATTCCCTCAGCCACATCCTCCATTCCCCAAGCTCCCTTCACTGCCTAATTATCATGGTTAATTAATCCCAAAACCCATCATTAACCCCAGGGAATTGGTTGTCACCCAAGGGTTGAACACTGAGGGAGCAACTCCAACAAAATCAACACTCCCACAGCAGGAAAACCTCAGGGGCAGCTGCTAATTGCAATTATTAATTAGCTGCTAATTAATATCCTGAGCTGAGGGAGTCACTGAGGTTTTTTGGGAGCCGGGATTCCAAGGAAAAAGTGTTGCTCTGTGTTTTAGAGTGCAATGGATTGTTTCCCAGGATTGTTTCCAAAACCAGTGTGGAGTGGATTGGATTCTGAAATCAAATGTCATCAAATCATGGAATTTTTTGGGTTGGAAAACATCACCCAGTTCAGGGCCCAGTCCTGATCTTGATCCTGACCCCCTTCTGATCCTCTCCTAAATGTAACCCTGTCCTGATCCCAGTCCCAATCCTGATCCTGACCCTCTTCTGATCTTCTCCTAACCCTAACCCTGACCCTGTCCTGATCCCAGTACCAATCCTGATCCTGACCCTCTTCTGATCTTCTCCTTCTCCTAACCCTAACCCTGACCCTGTCCCTGTCCTGATCCCGGTCCCAATCCTGATCCTGACCCTCTTCTGATCTTCTCCTTCTCCTTCTCCTAACCCTGTCCCTGTCCCTGTCCCTGTCCTGATCCCGGTCCCAATCCTGATCCTGACCCTCTTCTGACCTTCTCCTAACCCTAACCCTGACCCTAACCCTAACCCTGACCCTGTCCCTGTCCTGATCCCGGTCCCAATCCTTTCCCCACACCCATCCCATCCCATCCCCGCCTGTGCCAATCCCAGCCCTGTCCCCTTTCATTCCGCTGCCCCATCCCGGTCCCGGACCCCGACCCTCTCCCGGCCCACCCCCGTTCCCCTCCGCTCCCGCCCCTCTCCCCGGTGCCCCCCGCTCACCACTCGGTTCCACACGGCTCCCTGCTTGCTCTGCACGTCGGGGGTGAGGCGGATGAACTGGGTCATGACCATGGCGTTACCCAGCAGGTCCCACAGCCCCGAGCTGGCCGAGCCCACACCTGCGGCCCACACGAACCGTCAGTACCGGACACCGGCAACCGGGCACCGGGCACCGTCCGCCGCCACCGCCCGCCCTCCCCGCTCACCCTGGTACGGCTTGGACAGCGAGTGCTCGCGTTTGAGGTGCTCCTCGGTCTGCTCGGCCCCCGTCCCGCCGAACCCCAGCAGCACGGCCAGCAGGGCCAGCCCGGCCCGCCACCGGCCCGCCGCCGCCATCTTCCCCCGCCGCGCTGCGCCCCGCCCCGCGCGCCCATTGGCTGGGCCGCACCTCTGTTCCCGCCCTCTGGCGAAACTGGGGCAGTGATTGGTCAACTGAGCTGTCTGTCAACTGCAACCGCGAGGGTGGTGATGGGTAATGTAGTTCCGTGCCGGGTGATGGCAGCCGCCGCTGGGCTGGGTGACCCCCTTCTCCTGGGTCCTAGTGGCCCCTCAGAGCTCCTGGTGCCACCCCGGGGTGCTGCTGCCAGCCGGGGATCTGGTGCCACCCCGGGGTACTGGTACCAGCCCGGGTTCTGGTGCTCTTCACGATCATGATGCCCTCCAGGTTCTCGTGCCATTCCAGGTCTGGTGCCCCCCCTCTCCAAACTCCTAGTGGATCCCATTCCCCCGCCCAGACCCTGATTCCCCCGGATCGTGGTGTTCCCACAGATCCTCTAACCTGATTCCGCACCCCACCAGGTCCCAGCGCCCCCAGTCCCATTCCCTGGGCTCACCCCCGAAGCCGGGACACCATCGGCCCCTTTAAGGCGCGGGCTGGGGGCGGGGCCAAGAGTGGGACACTCCGGGGGCGGAGTGGGTGATGTCACAGAGGGGGCGTGGTCATATGTGCGTCCTGTTTTATTGCATGATGTCATAAAGGGGCGTGTCGTATGTGCTGTCCTGGGCGTGGCCATAAATCCGGAGTCGCGAGGGGCGTGTCCCTGTCTGCGCCCCCCCCCGGGAGCGTGGCCAGCCGTGTGACTCCCTCAGAGGGGGCGTGGTCTTAACGGTGACGTCACCGCAGCATTTCCCCCTCCCCCCAGACCGCTTCACCCTGCTGCGGGACGGAGCCCAGGGGGTGTGACGTCACATCAAAGGGGTAACACAGGGGGTGCGGCCGGACGAGTGAGCTGGGGCGTGGTCTTGTCTGTGACGTCACGGCTGTGGGTGTATCCCTGTGAGAGTCTCGCCGATGGGGCGCGGCCATGATTACTACACACCGTGAGAGGGGGGCGTGTCCCTATGTGACGCAACGGGGAGGGCGTGGCTCTTCTGTGGCGCGGCCGCGCTGTCGCTGCCGTCTGCGGGGTCGTGCTTTATAGGTGACGTCACCCATAGACGTGACCTCATTGCCCCCTCCACGGCGTGCCCAGCGTGACGTCACCCTTTGGAGGCGTGGCCTCTCCGGGGGAGGCGGCTCGCCCGCCGCTCGGCGGGGGCGGGGCGTGGCCTCCTCGCGTGACGTCACCGCGTGGGCGCGTCCGCCGTGCGTGACGCTCCCGCCAGTGCCCAACATGGCGGCGGGCGGCGGCGGCGGCGGGAGCGCCGGCGGCTGTGGGGGGACCCCGCTGGCCCCGGGCCCGTTGCTGCCGCCGCTGCTGCTGCTGCTGGCGCTGCCCGGCGGCGCCGTGCCCGCGGCCGACACCGTGGTGCTGGGGCTGCGCCTGGAGGAGAGCACCAAGCCCGCGGCGCCGGTGGCGGCGGCGGCGGCGGCGGAGGGGGCGGCCCGCGGGCCCATCCGCCTGATGGAGGGCAGCGTGGCGCTGCTGCGGCTCTACGGGCTGGGGCTGGGCCCGGGCGCCGCCGATCGCGTGGCCTTCGCCGAGCTGCGGCCGGGCGGCAACGCCTCGAGCGGCAACGCCACGTGCCAGGAGCGCTCGCAGGACCTGGTGGTGCGGCCGGGCCCCGCCGAGCCCCGCGACACCTCGGCGCTGCTGCGGGTCTGGGTGCAGCCGCTGCGCAAGGACGAGCGCGCCAAGACCTACGTGCTGTGCTCGCAGCGCCGGCCCGGGCAGCCCTGGCTGCCGCACCAGGGCCCCGACGGGCACGTGCTGGTGCTGGAGGAGAAGAAGTCGCTGCTGCCGCTGTGGCTGCAGGTGATCCTGATCGCGGGGCTGCTGGTGCTGTCGGGGATGTTCAGCGGGCTCAACCTGGGCCTGATGGCGCTGGACCCCATGGAGCTGCGCATCGTGCAGAACTGCGGCACCGACAAGGAGAAGCGCTACGCCCGCAGGATCGAGCCCATCCGCAGGAAAGGGAACTACCTGCTCTGCTCGCTGCTGCTGGGCAACGTGCTGGTCAACACCACGCTCACCATCCTGCTGGACGACCTGATCGGCTCCGGCATCGGCGCCGTGGTGGCCTCCACCATCGGCATCGTCATCTTCGGGGAGATCGTGCCGCAGGCGCTCTGCTCGCGCCACGGGCTGGCCGTGGGCGCCAACACCATCGTGGTCACCAAGTTCTTCATGCTGGTGACGTTCCCGCTGTCCTACCCCATCAGCAAGCTGCTGGACTGCATCCTGGGCCAGGAGATCGGCACCGTCTACAACCGGGAGAAGCTGGTGGAGATGCTGAAGGTGACGGAGCCCTACAACGACCTGGTGAGGGAGGAGCTGAACATGATCCAGGGAGCGCTGGAGCTGCGCACCAAGACGGTGGAGGACGTGATGACCCCGCTGCAGAACTGCTTCATGATCAACAGCGACGCCATCCTGGACTTCAACACCATGTCCGAGATCATGGAGAGCGGCTACACCCGCATCCCGGTGTACGAGGACGAGAGGTCCAACATCATGGACATCCTCTACGTCAAGGACCTGGCCTTCGTGGACCCCGACGACTGCACGCCCCTCAAAACCATCACCAAGTTCTACAACCACCCCGTGCACGTCGTCTTCCACGACACCAAGCTGGACGCCATGCTGGAGGAGTTCAAAAAGGGTGAGGAGGGGTCCTGGAGGTGCTGCTTCCTTCCTTGTGGCTGGGAGTAAAAATTCCAGGGGGGTTTTGCACTCCAGAGTTGGAGATACCCTTGCCAGGGATCCCACGGGAATGAGTGACACACATCAGGGGGTCACCAAACTTTAGTCCCGACCCAAATTTGCTGGAGGAGTTCAAAAAGGGTGAGGAGGGGTCTTGGAAGTGCTGCTTCCTTCCTTCTGGCTGAGAATAAAATTCCAGGGGGGTTTTGCTCTCCAGAGCTGGAGCTGCCTGTGCCAGGGGTCCCACGGGAATGAGTGACACACATCAGGGACAAGCAGGGGGTCACCAAACTTTAGTCCCGACCCAGATTTCCTGGATTTGCTGGAGGAGTTCAAAAAGGATGAGGAAGGGTCCTGGAGGTGCTGCTTCCTTCTGGCTGGGAGCAAAATTCCAGGGGGGTTTTGCTCTCCAGAGCTGGAGCTGCCCGTGCCAGGGGTCTCAGGAGTGGCCACAATCCCCAGGGAATGAGTGATACACATCAGGGGGTCACCAAACTTTAGTCCCGACCCAGATTTGCTGGAGGAGTCCAAAAAGGGTGAGGAGGGGTCTTGGAAGTGCTGCTTCCTTCCTTCTGGCTGAGAATAAAATTCCAGGGGGGTTTTGCTCTCCAGAGCTGGAGCTGCCCGTGCCAGGGGTCTCAGGATCCCAAGGGAATGAGTGACACACATCAGGGGGTCATCAAACTTTAGTCCCGACCCAGATTTCCTGGATTTGGAGCTTTCCTTTGCCGGGAATGTTTCCATGCTCCTTGTTTTTAATGATTAGCCCCGGAGGTTTTTTTGGAGAAGTGCTGGAAAATCTCTGAGCTCCTTAATTTGGGTTTGGCTCCCTCCTGCGGGCTCCATCCCAAAAAACGGGAGCAGGAGGAGGAGGATGGGGATGCAGGAAAGCTGCGGGGTGGGATTTGCCCTTGCCAGGGTCTTTCCCCGAGGTTTTGCAGCTGCTGCATCAGGCGGGGTGAAGGAAAAGCTGCCGGGCAGCTGTGACCCCGCGGCTCCTGTTTCGCTGCCGGGAGGCTCGGGCAGAGCTTTGTGCCACATTCCCGGGACATTTCGGGATTCCTGAACCCCTCCCGCAGGCAGGAACGGGGGGAAGGGTTGGGAGATGCTGTGCCATCCCAAAAAACCAGAGCAGAGTTGCTGCTGGGGCTGGAGTTATCCCGGCTTTCCCCTGATTAAGGGATTTAACCTCCCTCCTTCCTTCCGGCCACAAAGCCTGGGGCTGTTTTTCTTTTTCCACCACCGGCTCAGGAGCCGGGAATTTGCCAGGCTGGGTTATGGAGGTGAGCCCCACAAATTCCTCTCAGCTGGGAATTAGCAGGGCTGGGTTTTTTTTGGGTTTTTTTTTCACCTCTCCAGGCACCACCTTATCCCAGTGCTGTGGTTGAAAGAGGAGGAAGAATGGGATCTGGGAGGTGCCTTTCCCTAAAATCAGCTTTTCCCACAGTGACCAGGAGCTTGTGGGTCTGGAATTAAAGAGTGCAGGGCAGGATTGGGATGAGGTCAGGACACTCCAGGAAAAGTGGATTTTTTCTGGGATGAGGTCAGGGAGGTGCCTCAGTTTCCCCAGGGTAAGGACACCAATCCTGTGGGTGCAATTTTCCACGTGGCTCCTCTCCCTGGAGCAAAATTCCTCATCCCAGATTTTCCCTGTGTGATTTTGGGACAGAACAGGTGAAATTCCTCATCCCAGGAGATTTTCCTACGTGATTTTGGGACAAGGAGCAAAATTCCTTGTTCCAGGAGTTTTCCCAGTGGATTTGGGACCTCATTGCCCAGGTCAGGACCTGGATCAGAGGCAGGAGATGCATGCAGAAGGGATAATTAGCTGGCTGTGCTAATTGTGGGGTTTGAGCTGTGCCCAGGGCCGTGGGGATGTCACAGGTGGTGCCCTTGGGGTGACAGTTCCCCCCTCAGTGACCCCAGCCCTGCCTCAGCCACTCCCTGTGCTCATCCCTGACTCACCTGGGCTGCCTCACCTGGCCCCACCCTGCTGGCCATAAAGGGGCTGAGCTGGCCCTGACAACACCCCTGGGATAAAAACATTTCTTTATCCCCTCCAGGCACCACCTTTTCCCAGTGCTGTGGTTGAGAGAGGAGAAAAAAGGGGAAATAAAATCTTTTTTTTTATTCCCTCCAGGCACCACCTTTTCCCAGTGCTGTGGTTGAGACAGGAGGAAACAGGGGAAACAACCCCTGGAGAAAATTATTTTTTTTTTACTCCTCCAGGCAACATCTTTTCCCAGTGCTGTGGCTGAAAGAGGAGGGGGAAAAAAATGGGATCTGGGAGGTGCCTTTCCCTTAAATCAGCTTTTCCCACAGTGACCAGGAGCTTGTAGGTCTGGAATTAAAGAGTGCAGGGCAGGATTGGGATGAGGTCAGGACACTCCAGGAAAAGTGGATTTTTTCTGGGATGAGATCAGGGAGGTGCCTCAGTTTCCCCAGGGTAAGGACACCAATCCTCTGGGTGCAATTTTCCACGTGGCTCCTCTCCTTGGAGCAAAATTCCTCATCCCAGATTTTCCCTGTGTGATTTTGGGACAGAACAGGTGGAATTCCTCATCCCAGGAGATTTTCCTATGTGATTTTGGGACAAGGAGCAAAATTCCTTGTTCCAGGAGTTTTCCCAGTGGATTTGGGACCTCATTGCCCAGGTCAGGACCTGGATCAGAGGCAGGAGATGCATGCAGAAGGGATAATTAGCTGGCTGTGCTAATTGTGGGGTTTGAGCTGTGCCCAGGGCCGTGGGGATGTCACAGGTGGTGCCCTTGGGGTGACAGTTCCCCCCTCAGTGACCCCAGCCCTGCCTCAGCCACTCCCTGTGCTCATCCCTGACTCACCTGGGCCGCCTCACCTGGCCCCACCCTGCTGGCCATAAAGGGGCTGAGCTGGCCCTGACAACACCCCTGGGATAAAAACATTTCTTTATCCCCTCCAGGCACCACCTTTTCCCAGTGCTGTGGTTGAGAGAGGAGGAAACAGGGGAAACAACCCCTGGAGAAAATTATTTTTTTTTTACTCCTCCAGGCAACACCTTTTCCCAGTGCTGTGGCTGAAAGAGGACGGGGGAAAAAAAAGGGATCTGGGAGGTGCCTTTCCCTAAAATCAGCTTTTCCCACAGTGACCAGGAGCTTGTGGGTCTGGAATTAAAGAGTGCAGGGCAGGATTGGGATGAGGTCAGGACATCCAGGAAAAGTGGATTTTTTCTGGGATGAGGTCAGGGAAGTGCCTCAGTTTCCCCAGGGTAAGGACACCAATCCTCTGGGTGCAATTTTCCACGTGGCTCCTCTCCCTGGAGCAAAATTCCTCATCCCAGATTTTCCCTGTGTGATTTTGGGACAGAACAGGTGGAATTCCTCATCCCAGGAGATTTTTCCCTGTGATTTTGGGACAAGGAGTAAAATTCCTCCTCCCAGGAGATTTTCCCTTGTCATTTAATTAGTGTCATTACCCTGGGAGTGAGCTCAGACTTGATTAGTGTCATTACTCTGGGACTTAATTAGTGTCATTACTCTGGGAGCGAGCACCCAGCCCAAGGGCTCGTTTAGGTTTTAATGAGTTTATTGCTCCAGGGAGGGATGGGATGGGCTGGGGCACCCTGGGGACACCTGGGGACATCCCAAGACAGGGATATCCTGGGGACATCCCATGGCTTGGACATTCTGGGGACGTCTGAGGGTTGGGGACATCCTGGGCACAATCTGTGGCTGGGACATGTTGGGGACATCCCAAGACAGGGGTATCCTGGGGACATCCCATGGTTGGGACATCTTGGGGACATCCCAGGGCTGGGACATTTTAGGGACATCCCAGGGCTGGGACTCAGGGGCACCCAGGGGACATCCCATGGTTTGGACATCATGGGGACACCCTGAGGACATTCAGGGCTGGGACACCCCATGGTTGGGACATCCAGGGGACATCCCAGGGCTGGGACATTGAGGGGACATCCCATGGCTGGGACATTTTAGGGATATCCCAGGGCTGGGACGTCTCAGGGGCACCCAGGGGACATGCCATGGTTGGGACACCTTGAGGACATTCAGGGCTGGGACATCCCATGGCTGGGACATCCCATGGCTGGGACATTTTAGGGACATCCCAGGGCTGGGACGTCTCAGGGGCACCCAGGGGACATCCCATGGTTGGGATACCCTGAGGACATCCCATGGTTTGGACATCTTGGGGACACCTTGAGGACATTCAGGGCTGGGACATTCTGGGGACATCCTGAGGACATTCAGGGCTGGGACATCCCATGGTTGGGACATTCTGGGGACATTGTGAGGTGGGGACATTCTGGGGACATCCCTTGGCTGGAACATTTTAGGGACATCCCAGGGCTGGGACGTCTCAGGGGCACCCAGGGGACATCCCATGGTTGGGACATCTTAGGGACACCCTGTGGACATTCAGGGCTGGGACACCCCATGGTTGGGACTTTCTGGGGACATCCCATGGCTGGGATATCCCAGGGCTGGGACATTTTGGTGACATCCCATGGCTGGGACCCCCAGGGGACCCCCAGGGGACCCCCAGGGGACACGCAGGGGACCCCCAGGGGACCCCCAGGGGACACGCAGGGCGCCGTGTCCCCGTGCCAACCCCCAGGGCTGTCCCCAGGGAAGTCCCACCTGGCCATCGTGCAGAAGGTGAACAACGAGGGCGAGGGCGACCCCTTCTACGAGGTGCTGGGGCTGGTGACGCTGGAGGACGTCATCGAGGAGATCATCAAATCCGAGATCCTGGACGAGTCCGACACCTACAGTGGGTTGGGGGCTCCCCCTCCCCAAATCCCCGTGGGGGGCCTGGGGTGACCCCCTCCCCAAATCCCTGTGGGGTGACCCTGGTGTGACCTCTCCCCACATCCCTGTAAGGGAGGTCCTGCAGTGACCCTGGCTGTGACCCCTCCCCAAATACCCGTGGGGGGCCCTGGGTGTGACCCCTCCCCAAATCCTCATAGGGGGGGTCCTGCAGTGACCCTGGCTGTGACCCCTCCCCAAATACCTGTGGGGGGCCCTGGGTGTGACCCCTCCCCACATCCCCGTGGGGAGTCCTAGGGTGACCCCCTCCCCACATCCCCGTGGGGGGGCTCTGGGTGTGACCCCCTCCCCAAATCCTCATAGGGGGGGTCCTGCAGTGGCCCTGGGTGTGACCCCCATCCCCAAATCCCCATGGGAGGTCCTGGGTGTGACCCCTCCCCAAATCCCTGTGGGGGGGGTCCTGCAGTGGCCCTGGGTGTGACCCCTCCCCAAATCCCCGTGGGGGGGCCTGGGGTGACCCCCTCCCCAAATCCCTGTAAGGGAAGTCCTGCAGTGACCCTGGGTGTGACCCCTCCCCAAATCCCTGTAAGGGAGGTCCTGCAGTGACCCTGGGTGTGACCCCTCCCCACATCCCCGTGGGGGGGCTCTGGGTGTGACCCCTCCCCAGATCCCTGTGGGGGGATCCTGAGTGGCCCTGGGTGTGACCCCTCCCCACATCCCCATGGGGGTCCCTGGCTGTGACCCCTCCCCACCTCCCCGTGGCCCTGGTGTGACCCCTCCCCACTCCCCGTGGGGGTCCCTGGCTGTGACCCCTCCCCACTCCCCGTGGCCTGGCTGACCCTCTCCCCCGCAGTCGATAACCGCAGCAGGAAGCGGGTGTGCAACCAGAAGAACCGCCGCGACTTCTCGGCCTTCAAGGACCCCGACAACGAGCTCAAGGTCAAGGTGTCCCCTCAGCTGCTGCTGGCTGCCCATCGCTTCCTGTCCACTGGTCAGTCTGGGCATCGGCCTCAGGGCACCTCAGAGAGCTCAGCAAGTCACTGTGTCCCCCCTGGTCACTCCACATTCTGGTCACAGGGTGTCCCACACCATTCCAGGATGGGAATCCTGGTCACAGGGGTCTCCCACAACATCCCAGGATGGGAATCCTGGTCACAGGGGTGTCCCACACCATTCCAGGATGGGAATCCTGGTCACAAGGGTCTCCTAGACAATCCTATGGTGGATATTCCAACCCCAAGGGCCTCCTAGATCATCCCAGGATGGAAATTCCAGACCCACAGGTCTCCTAGACCATTCTAGGATTGAAATCCTGGTCCCAGGGGTCTCCCTCACTATCCCAGGATGGACATTCCAGCCCTTTGTATCCCCCAGACCATCCCAGGATGGACATTCCAGCCCTTTGTATCTCCCACACCATCCCAGGATGGACATTCCAGCCCTTTGAATCCCCCAGACCATCCCAGGATGGGAATCCTTGTCCCAAGAGCCTCTTGGAACACTCCAGGATGGGAATTCCAGCCCCAAGGTTCTCTAGACCATCCCAGGATGGGAGTTCCCTCTCACCTGGAGGGATTAACCCCAGCTCTGACCCTTTCCCCCACCCCTCTCCAGAGGTGACTCTCTTCACCCCCAACTTCATCTCGGAGAAGATCCTGCTGCGGCTGCTCAAGTACTCGGACGTCATCCAGGAGCTGAAGTTCGACGAGGAGAACAAGAAATCGCCGCGGCACTTCCTGTACTGCAAGAACAAACCGGCTGATTACTTCATCCTCATCCTGCAGGTGCTGCCAGCAGCGCTCCCCTGGGAGTTCCCACCCCGTGGCACCTGCACGTGCACTCATGGTGGGTTTTTTGGTTTTTTTTCCCCCCTGCCAGGGCAAGGTGGAGGTGGAGGCTGGCAAGGAGTGCATGAAGTTCGAGGCGGGAGCGTTTTCCTACTACGGGGTGATGGCTCTGAGCCCCCCTCCTGGAGCTGGTGAGCCCCCCAAAACCCTCCTGGGGTCCCTGGGAATGGGGGATTCCAGAGTTCTGAGGCCCGTCCGTGTCCTGGGTGAGCAGTGTCCGAGTGGCCGATTTCAGGGTTTGGGGTTCATGGGATTCTTGGTAAACCTGCCCTGGTAGGAGCAGTTTAACTTGTACAGTCCCAGCCTAAACCTAAACCTAACCTTAAACCTAAACCTAAACCTAAACTTAAACCTAAACCTAAACCTAAACCTAACCTTAAACCTAAACTTAAACCTAAACCTAAACTTAAACTTAAACTTAAACCTAAACCTAAACCTAACCTTAAACCTAAACCTAAATCTAACCTTAAACCTAAATCTAAACGTAAACCTGAACCTAACCTTAAACCTAAACCTAAACCTAACCTTAAACCTAAATCTAAACCTAAACCTAAACCTAACCTTAAACCTAAATCTAAACCTAAACCTAAACCTAACCTTAAACCTAAATCTAAACCTAAACCTGAACCTAACCTTAAACCTAAATCTAACCTTAAACCTAAACCTAAATCTAACCTTAAACCTAAACCTAAATCTAACCTTAAACCTAAACCTCAACCTAACCTTAAACCTAAACCTAACCTTAAACCTAAACCTAAACCTAAACCTTAAACCTAAACCTAAACCTTAAACCTAAACCTAACCTTAAACCTAAACCTAAACCTAAACTTAAACCTAAACCTTAAACCTAAACCTAAACCTCCACGAGGCAATTCCAGAAACCCAAGTGAATTCCAGAAACCCCTCCTACCTCTAGAACGGGGTGCTGAAAACCCAAATTCGGGTGGGTGCCCTTCAGGGTTGATCCGTGGGGAGAAAATCCAGGATTGGGGAATGGTGGGAAAGGCTGGAGAACAATCCCAACCCTTCCTAACGCCGGCTTAGACTGGAGAACGATCCCAAGCCCTTCCTAAGGCTGGGTTAGGCTGGAGAATGATCCCAAGCCGTTCCTAACACAGGTTAGGCCCGAGGCCAACCCCAGGCCCTTCCTAACACTGAATTAGGCCTGAGGCCAATCCCAAGCCCTTCCTAATGCTGAGTTAGACCAAAGGCTCATCCCAAACCCTTCCTAACACTGAATTAGACCTGAGGCCGACCCCAAGCTCTTCCTAACTCTGGGTTAGGCTGGAGGTTGATCCCAAGCCCTTCCTAACACTGAATTAGGCCTGAGGCCGATCCCAAGCCCTTCCTAAGCCCCAGTTAGACCCGAGGCTCATCCCAAGCTCTCCCTAAGCCCCGGTTAGACCTGAGTCTGACCCCAAGTCCTTCCTAACTCAGGATTAGGCAGGAGATCAATCCCAAGCCCTCCCTAAGCCCCAGTTAGACCCGAGGCTGATCCCAAACCCTCCCTAAGGCTGGGTTAGACCCGAGCCCGACCCCAAGCCCTACCTAACACTGAATTAGGCCTGAGGCTGATCCTAAGCCCTCCCTAATGCTGAGTTAAGCTAAAGGCTGATCCCAAGCCTTCCCTAAGCCCCAGTTAGACCCGAGCCCAACCCCAAGCCCTCCCTAAGCCCGGTCAGACCCGAGCCCGACCCCAAGCCCTTCCTAAGCCCGGTTAGACCCGGCCCGACCCCAAGCCCTTCCTAACTCAGGATTAGGCAGGAGACCAATCCCAAGCCCTCCCTAATGCTGAGTTGGGCTAAAGGCTGATCCCAAGCCCTCCCTAAGCCCCGGTTAGACCTGGCCCGACCCCAAGCCCTCCCTAAGCTGGGTTAGACCCGAGGCTGACCCCAAGCCCTCCCTAAGGCCGGGTTAGACCCGAGGCAGTTCCCAAGCCCTCCCTAAGCCGGGTTAGACCCGAGGCTGATCCTAAGCCCCGGTCAGACCCGGCCCGACCCCAATCCCTCCCTAAGCCGGCTCAGACCCGGCCCTAAGCGCGCCGCTCCCCGCAGACACGCGCTCGCCGTCGCACGTGAGCGGCCTGAACCGCTCGGCCTCGCTCAGTTACCACGAGCGCTCCGAGTCGGGCTCGTCGCCCGTCAGCGGCAGCAACCCCCAGCTCAGCGCGCCCTACGTGGCCGATTTCAGCGTGCGCGCGCTCAGCGACCTGCAGTTCGTCAAGGTCAGCGAGCCCATGGCACAGGGAACCGGGCTGGGACTGGGGTCACGGGTCTGGGGTCACCCACTGGGGTCTGGGGTCACCCAGTGGGGTTTGGGGTCACCCAGTGGGGTTTGGGGTCAGCCCCAGTGGGGTTTGGGGTCACGGGTCTGGGGTCACAGGTCTGGGGTCACGGGTCTGGGGTCACACCAGTGGGGTCTGGGGTCACCCAGTGGGGTTTGGGGTCACCTCCAGTGGGGTTTGGGGTCACGGGTCTGGGGTCACAGGTCTGGGGTGACCCAGTGGGGTCTGGGATCACGGGTCTGGGGTCACCCAGTGGGGTCTGGGGTCAGCCCAGTGGGGTTTGGGGTCAGCTCCAGTGGGGTTTGGGGTCACCTCCAGTGGAGTTTGGGGTCACCTCCAGGGTCCTGTGGGGTTTGGGGTCATCCCCAGTGGGGTTTGGGGTCACACCAGTGGGTTTGGGGTCAGCCCCAGTGTCCTGTGGGGTCTGGGGTCACCCAGTGGGGTCTGGGGTCAGCCCAGTGGGGTTTGGGGTCAGCCCCAGTGTCCTGTGGGGTTTGGGGTCAGCCCAGTGGAGTTTGGGGTCATCCCCAGTGGGGTTTGGGGTCACCCCAGTGGGGTTTGGGGTCACCCCCAGTGTCCTGTGGGGTTTGGGGTCACTCCCCAGTGGGGTTTGGGGGTCACGCCAGTGGGGTTTGGGGTCAGCGCCAGTGTACTGTGGGGTTTGGGGTCACCCCCAATGGGGTTTGGGGTCACCCCCAGTGTACTGTGGGGTTTGGGGTCAGCCCCCAAGGGTGTTTTGGGGTCGGGGTGGCGCTGTCGGGGTTGGATTTGGGGTGGGAGTTGTGGGTTCTTCAGGGCTCCTGCAAAATTCTGGAATGGGAATCCCGACACTTTGGGGTCTCCTACCCATCCTGGGATGGGAATCCTGACACTTCAGCGTGTCCTACACAATTCTGGGATGGGAATTCCATCAAATACCCCATTTTGGGGTGGGAATCCCATCCATGCACCATTTTGGGGTGGGAATCCCATCCATGCACCATCCTGGGTTGGGAATCCCATCCATGCACCATTTTGGGGTGGGAATCCCAACACTTTGGGGTCTCCTAGACCGTTTTGGGGTGGGAATCCCATCCATGCACCATCCTGGGATAGGAATCTTGACACTTTGGGGTCTCGCAGACCATTTTGGGAATTCCATCCCTTTGTGGTCTCCTAGACCATCCTGGGTTGGGAATCCCATCCATGCACCATTTTAGGGTGGGAACCCGACACCTTGGGGTCCCCTAGACTATTATGGGATGGGAGCCCCGGCCCTTTGGGGTCTCCTAGACTATCATGGGATGGGAACCCTGACCCTTTGGGGTCCCTTAGACCATTATGGGATGGGAGCCCCGGCCCTTTGGGGTCCCCTAGACCATTATGGGATGGGAGCCCCGGCCCTTTGGGGTCCCTTAGACTATTATGGGATGGGAGCCCCGGCCCTTTGGGGTCCCTTAGACTATTATGGGATGGGAACCCCGGCCCTTTGGGGTCCCTTAGACTATTATGGGATGGGAGCCCCGGCCCTTTGGGGTCCCTTAGACTATTATGGGATGGGAACCCCGGCCCTTTGGGGTCCCTTAGACTATTATGGGATGGGAGCCCCGGCCCTTTGGGGTCCCCTAGACTATCATGGGATGGGAACCCCGGCCCTTTGGGGTCCCCTAGACCAATATGGGATGGGAGCCCCGACACTTTGGGGTCCCCTAGACCATTATGGGATGGGAGCCCCGGCCCTTTGGGGTCCCCTAGACTATTATGGGATGGGAGCCCCGGCCCTTTGGGGTCCCCTAGACCATTATGGGATGGGAGCCCCGGCCCTTTGGGGTCCCCTAGACTATTATGGGATGGGAGCCCCGGCCCTTTGGGGTCCCTTAGACCATTCTGGGATGGGAGCCCCGGCCCTTAGCGCTCTGCCCGGCACCGTGGCTGTTTCCCGGCACAGATCACGCGCCAGGAGTACCAGAACGGGCTGCTGGCCTCCCGCATGGACAGTTGTCCCCAGTCCCCCGACAGCGGCGGCCCCAGGGCCGAGCCGGGCGCGCCGGACAAGGCGGAGCCGGCGGCGCCGGCCGACGAAACCACGAGTTTGCTCAACGAGAGGAACTGCCTGAGCCGCCGCAGCAACCACAGCGGGCTGGAGAACTCCATCTGACCCCGGCCCCGGCGCGCCCGCGGCACGGCGCGCCCGCACGGACTGCCCGGTAGGAACGGCGCCGCCGCGGCCGGAGGGGCTGCAGGAGCCGGAGGGGCTGCAGGGGCTGCAGGGGCTGCAGGAGCTGCAGGAGCTGCAGGGGCTGCAGGGGCTGCAGGGGCTGCAGCAGCTGGGCTTGGCTCTGCCTCTCCAGGCTGGACGGATTTGGAGCCACGGCGGCTCTGCCGGCGCGGCGCCGACGGCTCAGGGAGCTCGGGGTCTCTCGGGCTGCCGGCCTGGGGACCCTCGGGATGGACGTCCCGGCCCATCCCAACCTGCCAGGATCCATCCCAACCTGCCAGGAACCAGGGATGGACACCCCAACCCATCCCAACCTGCCAGGATCCATCCCAACCTGCCAGGAACCAGGATGGACAATCCAACCCATCCCAACCTGCCAGGAACCAGGGATGGACAAACCCATCCCAAACCTGCCAGGACCCATCCCAAACCTGCCAGGATCCATCCCAAACCTGCCAGGATCCATCCCAACCTGCCAGGAACCAGGATGGACATCCCAACCCATCCCAACCCATCCCAGCCCATCCCAAACCTGCCAGGATCCATCCCAAACCTGCCAGGAGCTCAAGGATGGACATCCCAACCCATCCCAAACCTGCCAGGATCCAGGGATGGACATCCCAAACCATCCCAAACCTGCCAGGAACCCTGGGATGGACATCCCAAACCTTCCAGGGAATCTGGGATGGACATCCCAAACCTTCCAGGATCCATCCCAAACCTTCCAAGAATTATGGGATGGACATCCTAAACCTTCCAGGAGCCCCAACACTTTCAGGATCCCCCAGGATGGACATCCCAGCCCAACCCAACCCTGCCAGGACCCTTGGGATGGAAATCCTGACCCTGTCAAGAAATCTGGGATGGACATCCCGTTCCTTTGGGATCCCTGGGATGGGAATCCCTGCCCCTCAGGGTTCCAGCAGCATTTTGGGATGGGAATTCCAACACTTTGGGGTCTCCTGTAGCATTTTGGGAATTCCATCCCTTTGGGGTTTCCTGCAGGATTTTGGGAATTCCATCCCTTTGGGGTTTCCTGCAGGATTTTGGGAATTCCATCCCTTTGGGGTTTCCTGTAGCATTTTGAGAATTCATCCCTTTGGGGTCTCCTGCAGGGTTTTGGGGTGTCCTGGGATGGGAATCCCAGCCCCTCTGGGTGTTTTTGGGGTCCCCTGGGTCAATCCCAGCCCCTTCCCCACACCCACCCCCCTTTCCCCGCTGGCCCGGGGGGCTCCGGGGGACGTGGGGACAAATTTGGGATTTTGGGGTCAGGATTGTGAGGTCTGGGTTTTGAGATTGGGATTTTGGAATGTGGATTTTAGGGTCTGGATTTGGGGTCTGGGCTTTGGGATCTGGATTTTGGGGTCTCCATTTTAGGGACCTGGATTTCAGGTCAGGATTTTGGGGTCTGGATTTCGAGACCTAGATTTGGGGTCTCCATTTTGGACTCTGGGGTCAGGATTTTGGGATCTGGATTTTAGGGTCTGGAATTTGGAGTCTGGACTTTGGGGGTCTGGATTTTGGGACCTAGATTTGGGGTCTACATTTTGGGGTCTGTTTTTTAGGGTCTGGACTTTGGAATCTGGATTTCAAGGTCTGGATTTGGGGTCTCCATTTTAGGGTCTGAATTTAGGGACCTGGATTTGGGGTCAGGATTTTGGGGTCTAGATTTTGGGACCTGGGTTTTGGGGTCTGGATTTTGGGACCTAGATTTGGGGTCTACATTTCAGGGTCAGGATTTTGGGGTCTGGATTTTGGGGTCTGTTTTTTAGGGTCTGGACTTTGGAATCTGGATTTCAATGTCTGGGTTTGGGGTCTCCACTTTAGGGTGTGGATTTTGGGGTGACACAGCGCTAGTGACCAAAGTTGTACAGGCAGGAGGGGGCTGAGGGTCCCCCCAGAACCCCCCGGGACCCCCCACCCCAAAAAACAAAAATAAGCACAAAAGTTCCCCCTGGGTGAACTCCTGTAAGTTATTGGGAGAAGGTTGAATTATTTTTGTTAATCACATCTCGACGATCAGTTCCTAGCTCCTTCCGCGGGGAGATTTTAGTAATAATAATAATAATAATAATTAATAATAATAATAATTAATAATTAATAATAAGCCAGGAAAAAAAAAACAAAAAAAAAAAAAAAAAAAAAAAAAAAAACCTTTTTTATTAAATCTTCCTCTATGCAAACCCCTCCTTTTCCTCCCCCGACCCCGGGAATTCCTATTTATTGTTCAGGTTTGATTTGTATTTTTGGGGAGGGGCGGGGGGGCGGGGCCTCCCCTCCCGGTTCTGCCCCTCCCCCTCCCTCCCCCCCCCTCGGTTGTGAAACCAACCGTGGAATTTGATTTCATGGGGTTTTTGGAGGGGGTTTTTTTGCCAGATGGGTTAATAAAGATTCTATATCTGTACCTGGCTGTGCTCGGTGCCGCGCGGGGGGTCCCGGTGCCGAGAACCGGGACCGCTTTAAAGGACGCGGCGCCTTTAAATCCCCCCCACATTGGGGTTGTTTACACGGCGAGGCTCCGCCCCCTGTGAATATCGAGGGCGGTGATTGGCTGCGGGGAGAGCGAGGCGGGAGGTGATTGGTTGGAGGGCGGGCAGTGGGCGGGGCGTGCTGGGGAACACAGAAAACGCGGAGCCGGATCGGGATCTGTCAGGGGCGCAGCAGGTCCCGCACCGCCGGGTGCGCCCCGTCCCCCGCGCTGCGGCCCCGCGCGTCGCGGAGCGCGGCCAAGGACGGGCAGCGCCGCAGGAGCAGCGCGCACAGCTCCCGGTGCCCCTGCTCGGCGGCCTGGGGGGCGGGCAGAGCTGTCACCCCCGGGGGGGGTGGGCACGGGGACCCCCGAGCCACCCACCCAGTCCGGGCAGGGGATTCCCCATGTGCCCCCCCCCACCCACCTGGTACAGGGATCCCCCTGTGCCCCCCTCCCAGTTCGGGCAAGGGCATCCCCATGTGCCCCCCACCCACTTTGGGCAGGGGGATTCCCTGTGCCCCCCACCCACCGGCTACAGGGGTCCTTGTCTGCTCCCCCTCACCCCCTGTGTCCCCCACCCACTCTGGGCACTGCCATGGGCAAGGGGGGACACCCCGAGCCCCCCACCCGCCCTGTGAGAGGAGAACCCCTGTGCCCCCTCCCACTTTGGGCAGGGGGATCCCCTTGTGCTCCCTCCCACCCAATTCGGACAGGGGGATTCCCTGTGCCCCCCGCCCACCGGGTACGGGGATCCCTCCGTGCCCCCACCGGGTACAGGGGATCCCTCCGTGCCCCCCCCGGTTCCCGCACCTTGTGCAGGCCGGTTCTGCCGTCGCTGTCGGTGGCCGCGGGGTCGGCGCCGTGCTCCAGCAGCAGCTCGGTGACGGCGCGGTGCCCGCAGTAGCAGGCGCGGTGCAGCGGGGTGGCGCCGCCGGGGGTGCGGGCGTCGCACGGGGCGCCGCGCTCCAGCAGCAGCCGGCACACGGCCAGGTGCCCGTTCCGGCTGGCGTAGTGCTGCGGGCACCGGGCCGTGGGCGGGGGTCCGGCTGCCCGGGACCCCCGGGCCGGGACCCCCGTACCCCCATGCTAGGGGTATGTACCGGGTCAGGACCCCCGTGCCCCGTACCAGGGCCGTGTACCGGGTGGGATCCCCGTGTCCCCGTACCGGGGCCGTGTACCGGGTGGGATCCCCGTGTCCCCCGTGTCCCCGTACCAGGGCCGTGTACCGGGTGGGATCCCCGTGTCCCCCGTGTCCCCGTGTCCCCGTACCAGGGCCGTGTACCCCGCCAGGTCGCGCTCCGCGGGGTCCCCGCTCCGCTCCAGCAGCTGCAGCAGCCGCGCCTCGTCCCCGTCCCGCGCCGCTGCCCAGATCCCTGCGGGCACCGGAGCCGCCTCAGCCAGGGACGGAGCCCGGGCCCTGCCCGTGCCCCTCCGGTACCGCCATCCCAGCCCTGCCCGTGCCCCTCCGGTACCGGTACCGCTGCTCCAACCCCTCCCCACGTGCGCGGCCGGTACCGGTGCTCCAGCCCTGCCCTTGCCCCTCCGCTACCCCAAGCCCTGCCCAGAGTCCCTGGGAGCCCCTCCGGTACCGGGTGCCCCAGCCCGGAGCCCCCTGAGCTCCGCCGGTACCGGTAAGCCCGGCCCGGAGCCCCCCGCCCCCGAGCCCCCCGGACCCCGCTCGAAGTCCATCTCGGACAGGCTCTGGTGCACGCTGGGCACGGCCACGCGGCCCGGGCAGCACGGAGCGGGCATCGCCTCCCGGCCCGGGCAGCACGGAGCGGGCGGTGAGCGGCGACCACCGGCCATGGCACCGGCGGCACCGGGGGGCACGGAAACAGCCGAGGGGGGACGGAAAGGGACGAGGAGAGGCGGATATGGCCGAGCGAGGACGAGAAGGGACGAGGAGAGACGGAAAGAGTCGAATGAGAACGGAAACGACCGAACGAGATCGGGAAGGGACTATGGAAGGCGGAAAGGGCCGAAGTGATCGGAAAGGGCCGAGTGAAGACGGAAAGAGCCGAAAAGGGGCCGGGAAAGGCCGAAGGAGCCGAAAAGGGCCGAAGGCACCGCCCGCAGAGCCCCGGTGCCGCCGCCGGGGGGCGCTAGCGGCCGCTCTGAGCCCTCAATGGTGACCCGGGGCTCGTTCACTCCCCTCCCCACCACAGTTTTGGGGTCCCCAAGTCCCCCCCCATCAGCAATGGCAGTCCCAGGGCTCCAACTCCCCTTTATGGGGGTCCCAGGGCTCTCCCTGCCCAGTTCTGGGGTCCCAAGGCTCCCTCCCATCTTCCACCACCCCGCGTTCCCAGGGGTCACCCCCACACACTTATGGGGTCCCAGCAGCAATGGGGGTCCCCGTCCCCGCTATGGGGGTCCCTGGGCTCCTCACCCCGATCTTGGGGTGTCCCGGAGACCCCCCCACCCCCAGCCCCATTTCCCAGCCCGTTCCCAGCCCCCCGGTCCCGTTTCCTGCGCCGTTCCCAGCAGCGGCTCCCCGGGGACCCCCCGCGCTGACCCCGCCATCCGGGGAGGGGAGGGGGAGCCCGGCCCGGCCCCCCCGCCTGGGAACGGCTCCGCTTTGTCCTTTTTTAGCCCCGCTGGAGCTTTTTCCATGAGCTCAGCACCGCGGGGGGAGCCCGAAACTCCTCCAGAACCCCCCAGAACCTCCGCGAGCGTCGCTTTGCAAAGAGAGAGAGAGAGAGAGAGAGAGAGAGAGAGAGAGAGAAAAACCCCAGGATTTGGTTCGTTTTTTGGTTTTTTTTGGAAGTCCTTTTATTATTAATATAAAAATACTCACGTATTTACAGCAAATAAATATATTTCGGTAACAAATAAATTACACTGGGGTGGGGGTTATACAAAAGGGGAGGGGGGCGTGCAGGGGGAGACAGGCGGGGAGGGAGGGGACAAACAGCCAGGGCAGGGTGGGGACAGAGCCCTGGGAAAGGGACACGGAGGGAGCGGGTGGAGATAGAAAAATTGTCAGGGAGAAAAACCCGAAATCAGCCCAAAAAAACGTCCCGAGGGGTCACCGCCCAGGGCCCGGGAGTGTCCCCAAGTCTGTCCCGCCAGGGGGACGCGGTACCGAGGGCGGGGGCGGTGACCCAAGGGGTGACACGGTGGCACGGCCCGGGGCAGGGCTGGGGACAGCGGTGTCACCAGGGCGGGACCGGTGCCACGGTGCCAGCCCTGTCCCCAGGGCAGGTGACAGTGACAATCCTGTCCCCACAGCTGGGCACCAGTGCCAGCGTGTGAGTCCCCAAGGTGGACACTGGTGCTGGGGTGACACTGCTGTCCCCAAGCCAGGCACTGGGGTGACACTGCTGTCCCCAGGGCACGTACCAGTGTGGCAATCCTGTCCCCAAGGCGGGTCCCAGTGCCAGTGTGACAGTCCTTAAGGTGGGCACTGGCGCTGGGGTGACACTGCTGTCCCCAAGCTGGGCACTGGGGTGACACTGCTGTCCTCAGGGCAGGTACCAGCGTTGCAGTCCTGTCCCCAGGCTGGGTGCTGATGCCAGGAGTCCGTGCCCAGCCAGGTACTGGTGCCCAGTGTCCATCCCCAGCCAGATACCAATGCCAGGTGTCCATCCTCAGCCAGGTATCAATGTCAGGTGTCCATCCCAGCTGGATACTGGTGCCAGGTGTCCACCCCAGCTGGGTACCAGTGCCAGGTGTCCATCCTCATCCAGGTATCAAAGCCAGGTGTCCATCCCCAGCCAGGTATCAATGCCAGGTGTTCATCCCAGCCCGGTACCACTGCCAGGTGTCCATCCCAGCTGGGTACCAGTGCCAGGTGTTCATCCCAGCCAGGTTATCAATGCCAGGTGTCCATCCCAGCCGGGTACCAATGCCAGGTGTCCAGCCCAGCCCGGTACAATGCCAGGTGTCCATCCCAGCCAGGTACCAATGCCAGGTGTCCATCCCAGCCCGGTACCACTGCCAGGTGTCCATCCCAGCCAGGTATCAGTGCCAGGTGTCCATCCCAGCCAGGTATCAGTGCCAGGTGTCCATCCCAGCCGGGTACCGGTGCCAGGTGTCCATCCCAGCCAGGTATCAGTGCCAGGTGTCCATCCCAGCCGGGTATCAATGCCAGGTGTCCATCCTCAGCCCAGTATAGGTGCCAGGTGTCCATCCCAGCTGGGTACCAATGCCAGGTGTCCATCCCAGCCAGGTACCAGTGCCAGGTGTCCATCCCAGCCAGGTTATCAATGCCAGGTGTCCATCCTCAGCCAGGTATCAAAGCCAGGTGTCCATCCCAGCCGGGTACCGGTGCCAGGTGTCCATCCCAGCTGGGTACCAATGCCAGGTGTCCATCCCAGCCGGGTACCAATGCCAGGTGTCCATCCCAGCTGGGTACCGGTGCCAGCCGTGCCGTGCCGTGCCGTGCCGTGCCGTGCCCGCACCGCGCCGGCCCCGGAGCCGAGGCAGGCGCCGCTCACACCGACGACTCCTCGGGGTTGGAGTCGGGCAGGGGCTGGCGCTGCTGCAGCTTGCGCCGCAGCTCCTCGGCCAGGTCGGCGCAGGCCGGGCGCTCCTCGCTGCCCAGCGCCAGCCGGATGTAGCCGTTGGAGGCCGAGCCGCGCAGGGGGCCCAGGTGGATGCGGGTGGGCGAGTGCAGCGGCTGCCCGGGGATGGCGGCGGGCGGCGAGCCGGCGCCGGGGCCGCCGTTGCGGCAGCAGGCGCTGCCGGCCGTGCTGGCGTGGCCGGGCACGATCTTGAGCGAGCCGTCCGAGTAGTAATAACTGGAGGGGTCCCAGAGCTTCTCGTCCGAGTCGGAGGCGGCGCTGGAGGCGAAGCGCGGGCTGGGCGGCTCCTTGGGCAGCTCGATGGGGTACACCAGCGTGCTCTCGATGGCCTTGGCGCCCTTGCCCAGCTCGTGGCGCAGCCGGCGCCACAGCGACAGCACGGCCAGCAGCAGCAGCAGGCACAGCGCGCCCAGGCACACGGCCAGCACCCACACCACGCCCAGGCTCTCCAGCGGCGCCCGCGTCTCCAGCGGCGCGCCCGGCCCCGCCAGCACGGCCACGCGGTACTCCTGCGCCGGCAGGCGCGCGCCCTGCTCCTCGGCCAGGCAGCGGTACGTGCCGCTGTGCTGCGCCCCCGCGCCCGGCACCACCAGCGCCCGCAGCCGCGCCTCGCCCAGCACCAGCACCTGCTCGGCCGCCAGCGCACGGCCCTCGAAGGTCCAGAGAGCCCGCGCCAGGTTGGAGCCCAGGCGGCACGTCAGCACCAGGTCTGTGCCCGCCACCACCGTCACGTTCTTGGGGGTCAGGGGCCCTGCGGGGAGCGGGGGGTCAGAGGGGACGGGCAGGGTGGGACCCATGGGATGGGATCAATGGGATAGGATGGGATGGGGTCCATGGGATAGGGACACCCATGTGCCACCAGTAGGGTCTCACCTTGCTTGGCCACCTGTGGCACGGAGCAGGCGCCAGTGTCGGAGCTCAGCACGTCCTGCACCAGGTGGGACCTGCAGAGGGAGGGCACAGTGAGGGGGAGTCCTTGTGGTGTCCCCTCCCCAGAGACCCACAGGGATCAGTGACCCAACCCCTGGCCCTGCCAGACACCCCGAATTCCCACCCTGGAGCCCTGCCAGACACCCCGAATTCCCATGCTGGAGTTCTGGCAGCCTCAGGGCTGTGCCCATTCCCTGGGCAGTGCCCAGCACCCTCTGGGGGCAGAACCCTTCCCAAAACACAGGCTGAGAGGGCCCTGGGTGCTGTCCCTGTCCCCATGTCCCCCTGTCCCTGTGCCTGTACCCACTGTGCCCGTACCCCTTGTGCCTGTACCCACTGTGCCCATCCCCGTTGTGCCCATCCCCGTACCCGTTGTGTCCCTACCCACACCCCTTGTTTCCATCCCCGTTGTGCCCGTACCCATCCCCGTACCCGTTGTGTCCCTACCCACACCCCTTGTTTCCATCCCCGTTGTGCCCATCCCCGTACCCGTTGTGCCCGTCGGTGCGCACGCAGGCGCTGCCGTTGCGGCTCCAGGCGCAGTAGGGGTCCCGTGCCAGCACGCAGTCGGTGCAGGACTGGTAGCGCCCGCAGTCTGCCAGGGGCAGCTGTGCCACCTGCAGGCGGGAGCCGGCGAACAGCAGCTTCTGCCAGGGGGACACAGGGTGAGGTGACGCTGCCCGGTGCCGCCGCGGTGCCACCGCCACCCCCGCCGTGCTCACCTTGGTGCCCGCCAGCACCAGGCTCTCCACGGGCTGCGCCGGCTCGAACACCTGCAGCTCCTCCACCAGGTGGATGCGGGAGCCCAGATCCAGCGCCTTGTGCACCCAGCCGTCACCTGCGGGTGGGCACCGGGCTCAGGGCACGCCAGGGGGCTCGCCCCAAGGCACCCTGCTCCTCAGAGCCCTGTCCCCTCTGTGCTCTGTCCCCTCTGCCCCTGTCCCCTGTCCCTGGCCTTACCTGTGCCGATGAACAGCACCTCGTAGATGGCCCCGTCCAGCCCAGCCACACGATCCACCACCAGCTGGGTGAAGTTGGCGTCCTTCTTGAGCAGCAGGGGCCGGCCGCGCTGGGGCGGCACCGGCTCGTCCATCAGCGGGTGCTTCTTGGCGAAGTTGAGCGTGTTGTCGGGCAGCTCCAGGGAGCTGGCGAAGCCGTTCTGCCGGTGCCAGTCCGTGATGCACTGCAGGGGGGGCACGGGGCTCAGTCAGGGCATGGGGGCACCATTGGGGCATGGGGGGCACTGTCAGGGTGTGGGTCCCACATCCTCTGAAAATGGCAGAGATGGATCTCAAACCCCTCTCAGGAGGGCACCACAGACAGATCCCAACCCCTCAGGAGCACCCTCAGCCCCACAGACAGATCCCAACTCCTCAGGGGCACCTCCAGCCCCACAGACAGATCCCAACCCCTCAGGAGCACTACCAACCCCACAGACAGATCCCAACCCCTCAATGGCACCCCCAGCCCCACTCACCGCGCCAGGCCGGGGGCTGGGCACCTCGCCCGAGTAGCGCCCCCATTTCTGTGCCTGCTCCCTGTACTCCTTGTAGGGCCCCTCGAAGGCCTTCTTCACCTCCAGGATGTGGTAGCGGCAGATGGCAGAGACGTCCACGTCCCCCCTGTGGGCACACCGGGGTGGCAGCCAGTGGGCACCGGGACACAGCCACCGTGGTGACCGAGAACACCAGGACACGGCCACCATGGGCACAGGGACACAGCCACCCACCATGGGCACAGAGACACAGCCACCATGGGCACAGGGACACAGCCACCCACCATGGGGACAGGGACACAGCCAGCATGGGGACAGGGACACAGCCAGCATGGGCACCAGGACACAGCCACCATGGGCACCAAAGCAAGGCCACCATGTCCATGAGGACACAGCCACCACGTGCCCAGGGTTGTGGGCACGTTGGGCACTCACCAGCGGGCGCGGAAGACGCCGAAGAAGGCGGTGTCCTGCCAGTGGGCCCCGGGCAGCGTGAACACGGCCTGCAGGCGGTTGAAGTGCAGCTGCTGCTCGGGCGCCGAGCACACCAGGCGCGCCTTCAGGAACGACGTCCACTTCTTCTGCAGCGTGCGCGCGCCGCCCACGTCCCCCTGCACGGGCACGGGGACACGGCATCACCATGGGCACGGGGACACGGCATCACCATGGGCACAGGGACACGGCATCACCATGGGCACAGGGACACGGCATCACCATGGGCACAGGGACACGGCATCACCATGGGCACGGGGACACGGCATCACCGTGGGCACGGGGACACGGCATCACCGTGGGCATGGGGACACGGCATCACCGTGGGCACAGGGACATGGCATCACCGTGGGCACAGGGACACGGCATCACCGTGGGCACAGGGACATGGCATCACCGTGGGCACGGGGACACGGCATCACCGTGGGCACGGGGACAGGGCATCACCGTGGGCACGGGGACACGGCATCACCATGGGCATGGGGACACGGCATCACCGTGGGCACGGGAACACGGCATCACCGTGGGCACGGGGACACGGCATCACCGTGGGCACGGGGACAGGGCATCACCGTGGGCACAGGGACACGGCATCACCGTGGGCACGGGGACAGGGCATCACCATGGGCACGGGGACACGGCATCACCGTGGGCACGGGGACAGGGCATCACCGTGGGCACAGGGACACGGCATCACCATGGGCATGGGGACACGGCATCACCGTGGGCACGGGAACACGGCATCACCATGGGCACGGGGACACGCCATCACCATGGGCATGGGGACATGGCCAGCGTGGACACTGCCACACAGGCAGTGCGGGCACAGGGACACTGCGTCACTATGGGCACAGGGACACAGCCACCGCGAGCATGGGGACACCACAGCACCGTGGGCACTGCCACACAGCCAGTGCGGGCACAGGGACACTGCATCATCAGTGGCACCATGGGCACTGGGACACGGCCACCACAGGCACCAGGACACAAGCCACCATGGGCACTAGGACATGATCACCATGGGCACTAGGACATGATCACCATGGCCACTGTGGACACCAGGACTAATAGAAATGCATTAATCTCATGATGTTAATAATAATAATTATAATAATGCTAGAAATATTAGTAGAAATGCATTAGTTTCATTGTGATTATAATAATAATAATAAAAATGGAAATATTAATAGAAATGCATTGACCTGAAAATAATGATGATAATAATAAAATATTAATAAAATTAATTAATATAACAATACCATTAATGAAAATATTAATAGAAATGAATTAATATAGTAATAACAGTGGTGAAAATACTGATATAAATGTATTAATATAATGGCAACAGTATTAAAAACATTAGTAGGAATGTTAGTTTCATGATAACAATAACAACAGTAATAAAAATACAAATAAAAATGCTTTGGCTTCATAACGATAGTTCACGATAATAATATCAATAACAATAATAATAAAAATGGTAATAAAACCATGTTAATTCCACGCCCATTCCCTGCCATGCTTGGCACAGATGACACATTGAGGTGCCCAAACCCAACACTGCCAGCACTGCCCAAACCCATCCATGCCAACTTCCCGCCCCTCAACCAGCTCCAGGTGTCCCCAGGTGTCCCAGGTGTCCCAGGTGTGCCCGTACCTTGCAGACCCGTGCCACCCGTGCCACCACCTGCTCGGCGTAGCAGTCGTACTCGACGGCGCGCTCGCTGAAGAAGAAGTAAACCTTGTCATCGTCGCCGCTGCCGCTGCCCGCGCTCTCGGGCACGAAGGCCGACGCCACGAAGTGGGGCTCTGTGAAAGCACAGTGTCACAGGGGCGGGACATGGCCCTGTGCCCTCCCTGTGCCCCTGTGCCATGCCCTGTGCCCCTGTCCCCTGCTGTGCCCTGTGCCCTCCCCGTGCCCCTGTCCCTGTGCCCTCCCTATGCCCCTGTCCCTGCTGTGCCCCGTACCCTCCCCATGCCCGTGCCCCCGTCCCTGCCGTGCCCACCGTTGAGCCAGGAGGTCAGGTACTCTGTCTTCATGGAGTAGTGCGGGCCCAGGTTGCGCAGGATGACGGGCTCCGTGCCCAGGAAGTTGTTGAAGGTGGCAGAGTAGAGCTCCCCGTCTGTGAGGGAGGGGGTTAAGGGGGGTGACAGGCACAGGGGGCACCCCCAGGACCCCAGAGATGTCACCTACCCACGATGAGGCCGGTGTGGCCCTTGGTGGGGTCGTAGGGACATTTGCCTTTGCCGTCCTCGAATGCCACCGGGTCCAGGCTGAAGCCAGACAGCTCCTGGGGGGGCACAGGAGTGGGTGGGGGGCACTGAGTCATGTCCCCCTCACCCAGACTGGGCCCAGGTACAGGGACACCCCTCCAGGGGACAGGGACAGCCCTGGGCACCCTCCTGGACACAGGGACAGCCCTCCAGGGGGGACAGGAAGTCCCCTGGATGATCCTTCTGGGACAGGGACAGTCCTGGAGACAGGGACATCACTGGATGAGGGACAGGGACAACCCTGGATGATGCTCCTGGGGACAGGGACATCCCTGGACCACTCTCCTGAGGATAGGGACACCCCTGGATGATGATCACAGGGACACTTTATGAGGACAAGGACACTCACATCCATGATTCTCTGGGACACAGGGACACCCCTGGGTGACCTGCTCCGGGGACAGGGACCACCCTGGGGACAGGGACCCTCCAAGATGACCCATCTAGGACAACCCAAGTGCACAGGAGACACCTCAATCTGCCCTCACAGACATAAAACCATCCCTGGGCACCTCTAAATGCCAGCCCCTGGGACAAGGCCACCCTGCAGGGCCTCAGGGCCAGGTGAGGGCAGGGGGAATTGGGGACCCCTGTGTTTGGGGCCCCCCACTCACGATGTAGGTGCACTTGGGCTGGAAGGCGTAGGTGCCGCAGGCGTACAGGTGGGAGCTGTTGTAGCTCTGCAGGAAGCGCACGTAGTTGAAGCAGTCGGTCTGGGAGGGGACACAGGGACATTAGAGGGGTGACAACACAGCCAGGGGGGTCTGGGGACAAGGGACACTGCCCAGGGACAGTGGGAGTCCAGGGTGTGGGGACAAGGGACACTCCACAGGTACAGGGATGATGGTTCCAGGTGTGGGGACATGAGGACAGCATGGGGACAGTGGCACAGTGAAGGGACCAATCAAGCACGGGACAGTGCCATAGCAGAGGGCATAGGGACAGGGGACACTGGCACAGGACAGGGATAGAGCACGGGGTACTGCCACCACTTGGGGACAGGGGAATGGGGCATGGCATGGGGACACAGGGCATGGACAGGGACACTAGAGCTGGCACAGCACAGGGACACAGGGACAGGGCCACTGGAGCTGGCAGGACACTAGGACACAGAGCATGGCACAGGGACAGGGCCACTGGAGCTGGCATGGTGCCCCAAACCACCCACACCCCTGTGCCCACCTGGTTGTTCTTGCCCTTCTGCACGCACTCCGCCTTCTTCTCCATGGGTGCCTCCCAAGAGATCTGGGGGGCAGAGGGGTCAGGGCTGGGATGTCACCCCCCCACCCCAAACCCCCCCATTTTTGGGGTGTCCCAGGTGCTCACCGCCGCCTTGAGCTCCACGGTGCCGGCGGCCAGGGCGAACACGGCCTCACGGGCACCCACGTAGAGCAGCCCCTCGGCCTCGTCCAGCAGCAGCGTCAGGTAGTGAGAGACCCCGCCCTGAGAGAAGCGCCTGGCCGTGTCCCGCAGCTCTGTGGGGACAGGGACACGGGCTGGGACACCACAGATCTGTGGACATCCACAGCACCCACAGCCCCTGCCAGATCCCAGCCACAGCACCCACAGCCCCTGCCAGATCCCACCCACAGATCTGTGGACATCCACAGCACCCACAGCCCCTGCCAGATCCCAGCCACAGCACCCACAGCCCCCGCCAGATCCCAGCCACAGCTCTGTGGGGACAGGGACACTGAGCTGGGAGCCCCCCTCAGCTCTGCAGGGCCACAGGGACCCAAGGCAGGGACCCTCGCGCACCCCCCGCCCCCGCTGGACCCCCCCGGCCCCGTGGCACACAAAGGTCCCTTTGTCACCAGCGCTGGCCGAACACAGTGGCCTTTGCAGAGACCCCTTGGCCCCCCCCACGCCCCCCGGCCACCCCCGGGCCCCGCAGAAAGGAACCATTGACGGGACAGCGCCAGGGCCCCCAGGCGGGGACAGTGACACGGGGCTGGCACGGCACGGGGGCAGCACAGGGACAGCGGCACGGCTGAGGGTGGGGGACATGGTGTGGGGACAGGGGACACTGCACAGGGACAGTGGGAGTCCAGGGTGTGGGGACAATGGACACTGCACAGGGACAGGGATGACATGCGGACAGCATGGGGACAGTAACACAGCAAAGGGACCAAAGTCTCAGGCACGGGACAGTGGCATAGCAGAGGGGTGAGGTCTGGGATGGGGGACATGGGACATGGCATGGGACAGGGATAGAGAACAGGGGGCACTGCCACCACATGGGGACAGGGGAATGGGGACACAAGGCATGGCACAGGGACAGGGAGTTGGCACGGCTCAGGGACACAAGGTGACAGCGCAAGACAGGGACAGAGGCTGCTGGCATGAGACGAGGACGGAATCTCGGGGTGCTGGCAGGGCAGGGGGATGTGGCAGAGGGATGGGGACACAGGACATGGCCGAGGGATGGGACAGGATGATGGCAGGGCGTGGGGACAGGAAACGGCAGAGGGATGGGACACGGGACACGGCAGACGGATGGGACGGGATGGTGGCAGGGCGTGGGCACAGGGGACATGGAGGAGGGATAGGACAAAGGATCTGGTAGGGGGATGGGGACAGGGGACTGGAAACAGGGATGGGGACACGGCAGTGGGATGGGGACAGGGCACACGGCACAGGGATGGGCAGGGGACATGGCACAGGGCAGTGGCCCCCAGGCCCTGGCACAGGACTGGGGACACAGAGCAGCATCCCTGCATGTCCCCCTGTGCTCCCACAGACTCCAGTTTTGGGGAGACACCCACTCACCCCCCAATGCTGACAAACTCTGGGGTGGGACAACAGCCACCACGGTGACAAGCGACACAAGCAGCGCCCCCACTGTCCCCGAGCCCCCCCGGCACTCACCCGCGTAGGGGACAGTCCTCCTGGGCACAGCACTCCAGGACGCCCCGGTGGCCCCAGCGGCGGTGGCAGAGGTGACGAGGGCCAGTAGCAGCAGCAGCAGCAGCAGCAGCGCGGCGAGGGCCAGCGGCCGGCGGGGGGCCATGGCGCCGGGGTGCGGGGCACACCGCGGGGTCCCTGGGGGGGGACACGGCCCCGCCGGGGCCCGGTCAGCGCCGCGGGGCAGCGGCGGCGTCACGCGGGCGGCGCGGGGACAAGGCGGCATTGAGGCAGCGCTGTCACGAGGCTGGGGGCACCCCACGCCCCGGGGACACCCCGAGCCTTCCCCACCCCGCTCCGGCCCCTCCTCACCGGGCAGGAAACGGAGCCCGGCCGCTTCCCACCCCCCCGCGTCCTGCCCGGGCGCTCCCGGTGCCCCGGGGCTGCCCCCGCCGTGCCCCCCCGCTCTGCCCCGCGCCGGGCAGGATGCGGCCGGCAATTGTTCTGTCCTGCCCGGCGGGAAGCAGGAAGTTGGGGGGGCTCGGGGGGGCTCCCAGTGACGGCTCGGGAAGGATTTCCGGGAGGGTGGGGGGCCGGGAACGGGCGTGGGAATGGGGGACACCCCGACCGGGCTTCCTGGGGCGGGGGGTGAGGGTGGCACGGCCACAGCTGGGGTGCCAGGGGCACATCTCGGGTGTCACGGGGCACATGTGGCGTGTCACGGGGCACATCTGGGGTGTCACGGGGCACAGTTGGGGTGTAATGGGCATAGCCGGGGTGCCACAGGAACATCTGGGATACCACAGACACATCTGGGGTGCCACGGTCACATCTGGGGTGCCACGGTTACATCTGGGATGCCACGGACACATCTGGGGTGCCACGGTCACATCTGGGGTGCCACGGCCAGAGTTGGGGTGCCACAGGGAAAGTCGGGGTCCCACAGGCAAATATGGGGTGTCAGGGGCCTGGCCACCAGGGTGCCTTGGGCACAGCTGGGGCGCCACGGGCAAAATCGGGGAGCCACGGGCAAAATCAGGGAGCCACGGGCAAAATCGGGGCACAACAGATAAATCTGGGGTGCCACAGGCCAATCCGGGGTGCGGTGGGCACAGTCGGGGTGCCCCAGGCCAATCCGGGGTGCCCCGGGCACAGCCCGTGCGCCGCAGGAACGGCCAAGCAGCCGCGGGCACGGCCGGGGTTCAACAGGCACAGCCGGGGTGCAACAGGCACGGCCACACGGACAAAAGCACAGCGAGGGTGCCACAGGCCACAGACGCGGCCGGCGCGTCCTGGCCACCAGCGGGGTGCCACGGGCAAAGCTGGGGTGCCCTGGGCACGGCGGGGTGCCCACGTTGGGGACAGGCACCCTCAGGGTACAACAGCAGGCCGGGGTCCCCGCCGTGCCCGAGTCCGGCGCTGGACACCCGGGGTGTCCTGAGGGGCCCGGGGCGCGCGGCCCCGGCCGGGGGGGGCTCACGGCGGTGCCACCCCGGGGACCCCACGGCGGTGCCCTCCCATCTCGGGGGTCCCCAGAGCCACCCGAATCCCCGCCGCTTTCCTGTCGCCTGTATCGTGGGGGGGCTCCCGGAGCACCGACGGACCCGCGCGGCGGAGGGGGAGATCCCGGCCCCCCATGCACGGGTGGGGGGGAGCCGGTGACGATCCCGGTACCGGGAGGAACAAAGCGCCTCCTCCTCCTCCTCCTCCCGCCCCCGCGGCTCCGCCACAACAATACCGGGGCGGGGCGGGGAGGGGGGGCACTCACCTCAGGGCGCGGCGGCGGCGGCGGCGGCAGCAGCGGGGCGGGAGGCGGCCGTGAGGGGCGGGGGGCTCGGGGGGGGCAGCCCGGGCGGGGCGGCAGGGGGCGGGGGCCCGGCGGGGTCCGGGCGGGGCGGCGGAGGGAGGCGGGGAGGCGGCGGAGCGGGGCGGGGGGCGCGGGGGGGCCCGGCCGGGGCGCGGGAGGCGGGAGCGGCCGTGAGGGGCGGCGGCGGGAGCGCGCCGCGCGGCTCCGCGCGGCCCCGCCCAGCCGTGACGTCACGGGCCCCCTCAGGGTAGGGGGGCGCGGGTCGGGTCGGGTCAGGTCGGAACCGCTCGGAACCGCTCGGGTCCGCCCCCGCAGGATCGGAAGCGTTTGGGACCGCTCGGGGCGGCTCTGATCGGATCGGAACCGCTCGGGTTCCGTCGGACCGGGGTCCAGTCCGAGCTGCGGCCGCTCGGAACTGCTCGGCTCAGATCGGCTCGGAACCAGTCGGGTCTTGCTCGAACCAGTTGGCACAACAAGGCTCAACCCAGCCCAGCTCGGGTCGGTTTGGGTCGGATCCAGAACCCGCCAGCCCAGTGCAGCCGCAGTGGCCTGGCTTGGTTCAGTCAGGCTCAGCTCAGCCCAGTTCTTGGCTCAGCCCGGTTTGGGGTGTCCCGGTTGGATTCAGCCCAGTTCAGCCCATTTCAGCCCCACTGGCCTGGCTTGGCTTAACCAGACTCGGCTCAGCCCAGTTCTTGGCTCAGCCCAGTTTGGGGTGTCCCAGTTGGGCTCAGCCCAGTTCAGGCCACCTTAACCAGGCTCAGCTCAGCCCAGGTTTGCTCAGCCCAGCTTGGTTTAACCCAGGTCAGCCCTGCCTGGCTTCATTGGCCTGGCTTGGCTCAGCTCAGCCTGGTTTTACTCAGCCCAGTTTGGCTCAGTTCAACCCAGCTTAATCAGGCTCAGCCCACCTCAGTTTGGCTCAGCTCATCCCAGTCCAGTTCAATTTGACCAGTCCCAGTTCAGTTCTTTTCACCCCTGTTCAGCTCACTTTGGCCAATCCCAGTTTGGCTCAGCTCAGCCCTGTTCAGCCCAGGCTGCCCAACCCCAGTCCAACTCTGCCCATCCCAGTTCAGCCCAGTTTGGGCAATCCCAGTTCAGTTTTTCTTTTTAGGTCCCCTGGGCCCATTCCCGGTATCATTTCCAGTGCCATTCCCGGTGCCACTCCTGGGGTTCATTCCCAGGATCCCTGTCCCGGTGAGGATGAGGAAGGAGAGGACGAGGACGAAGCCCTCGGGCACCATTGGTGCTGCAGCACGGCCAGGTCACCTCCAGCGACAGGACAAGTGACACGTGGTGACATCCCTGCTGGGGCACGGCCCAGCTGGCACGGCCGGCGGGCACCTCTCCAGGCACTGGCACCGCGCTCCGCTAATTAACGGGGCAGAGATAACGAGGGCACGCGCAGCGGGCACCGCACCGGGCAGATGGCACCGAGCTGTGTCCCCAAAGCCAGCGCCGAGGTGGCACCGGGGAGAGAGAGGCTGTGCCCGCGTCCCTGTCACCTCTGTCACCCTGAAATGCCCAGGGACACAGCCCTGGGTGGGGACCCAGAGACCCCCCCAGTGCCCAGGGACACCCCCAGTGCCTAGAGACCCCAAAATGCCCAAAGACTCCCCCAGTGCCCAGGGACCCCACGATGCTCGGGTACCCCCAATGCCCAGGGACCCCCCCAGTGCCGGGGTACCCCTCGATGCCCAGGGACCCCTCAATGTCCAGGGACCCCCCGATGCCCAGAGATGCCACAGGACGCAGGTACCCCTCGATGCTCAGGGTCCCCTACTAATGTCCAGGGACCCCACAGTGCTCGGGTATCCCCCAATCCCCAGGAACCCCCCAATGCCCAGTGGGGACAATGAGCCCCCCTTGGGACACAGGGAGGCCCTTGGGGACAATTTGGGGGTGACCAGAGCACCCCTTGGGACACAGGGAGGCCTTTGAGGACAATTTGGGGGTGTCGCGTCCCCCCTTTGGGCACCACGTGTGGCCTCACCGGAATAGGGCGTGATCTGTAGCAGGGGGCGTGGCCAAAAAACCAATAGGAAGCGGCGGCCTTCGCTGTGACCACGCCCCCCAGCCCCGCCCCCTTTTTGAAACCCTCAGGCCCTTAAACGTCAATCAAAACGTGGCGGGCTGGCTGCCCGGCCAATCACAGACAATTCTCGGTAAAGGGGCGGGGTTTACCGTGTATCCACCAATCCGAATGAGGAATGGGCGGAGCCTTCCTCCCGCGGGATTATTCGCACTTCCGGGTCGCGCCGCCGTTTCCGCCTGACCCGGACGTTCTGCTGAGGGAGCTTCCGGTGCGGCTGCGGCGCGGCCTCGTCGGGCCGCGCTCCGGTTTCCGTTCCCGCTCCCGGTCCCGCTCCCGCTCCCGGTGCAGCCATGGCGGATGTAACCGCCCGTAGCCTGCAGTACGAGTACAAGGCGGTGAGTACGGGCTCGGTGCCCTGAATCCCCTCCCGTTTCTGTGAACTCACCCCGGTACCGTGAGTCCCTTCAACCCCAATTTTGGGACCCATTTCAGGTCCCTCAGCCTCCTCCTGGGACCCTCAGAGTCCCCCTCAGCCCCATTTTGGGACCCCCTGACCACCCTCAGCCCCATTCTGATACCCCCCCAGTCCCACTTTGGGACCCCTGACACTTCTCCCGGCCCCATTTCACACCCTCTCCACCCCATTTCCACCCTCTCCCCCTCACCACGTCCCATTTTCCCTGTTTTTTTTCATTTCCCAGAACTCCAACCTCGTGCTGCAAGCCGACCGCTCGCTGATCGACCGCACGCGCCGGGATGAGCCCACGGGGGAGGTGCTGTCCCTGGTGGGGAAACTCGAGGGGACACGCATGGGGGACAAGGCCCAGAGAACCAAACCCCAGATGCAGGAGGAGAGAAGGGCCAAGTGAGTGGAAAACTGGGAATTCCCATTCCCTGTGTCCTGTTCCTCCATCCCTTCTCCCAATCCCTCTCCTGGAGCCCCTTCAAGCTCTGGAAAAGAACTCTGGGATCTCCTTAGAGCTTTTTCTTCTCCAAGATTTTTGGGAATATTTGAACTGGAAAACCTAAAGCTCCAACCTCACCTAGCTCAGAGCTGCCGATTATAGCGAAAAATGAAAATAAATCAATTTTCTTGCTTTATTTTGGGAATAAAGTGGTCTGGAAAAGCTGGATTTGGGTTGTGAGCACCTCTAATTCCTGTTTTTTTGCCGTTTTTCCAGGAGGAGGAAGCGGGATGAGGACAGGCACGACATCAACAAGATGAAGGGGTACACGCTGCTGTCCGAGGGCATCGACGAGATGGTGGGGATCATCTACAAACCCAAAACCAAGGAGACACGAGAGACCTACGAGGTCCTGCTGAGCTTCATCCAGGCAGCCCTGGGGGACCAGGTGAGCCTGGGAGCACCCCTGGGGTTTGGGGAGTCACCTCTGGGATGGGGGAGTGCAGCCCTGTGATCCCACAGGAGAGGGTTTGGGATGTGTGGGATGGGTTGGGTTGGGAGTCCCACCATGAGCTGAGATGTTTTCCACAGGATCAGGTGGGTCCAGCCTGGACTGAGGGACACTTGCAGGGATTCAGGGGCAGCCACATCTCCTCTGGGAATTCCATCCCAGCCCCTCACCCTATATTTCTTCCCAAAATCCCATCTAAACCTGCACATGGAATCCTGGATTGGATCCAGTCCCACCATGGGTCCCACACTTTCCACTGTCCCAGGTGGCTCCAGCCTGGTCTTGGGGACACTTCCAGGGATCCCAGCTGCTCTGGGAATTCCATCCCAGCTCCTCCTCACCCCCAAATGGAGAATTCCTTCCCAAAATCCCATCTAAATCTTCTCATGGAATCCTGGATTGGTTTGGGTTGGGAGAGACCTTCAGTCCCATCCCATTGCAGGGATCCAGGAATGTCCCAGTTCCCTCATGGACATTTTCCCTTCGCTCTCTCCCCTCCCTCGCAGCCATTCCCACTCAGAGCCACCTTTGGTTCTCACAGAGCCTGGGGATGGGAATTCCCAGTCTGGGATGGGCATTCCTGGTACTGGAGCAGAATTCTCAGTTTGAGATGGGCATTCCCAGTCCAGGATGGGTATTCCCAATCCAGGGTGGGTATTCCCAGCCCTGGAGCAGAATTCCCAGCCCAGGATGGGCATTCCCAGTCCGGGATGAGAGTTCCCAGTCCGGGATGAACATTCCCAGTCCAGGATGGGTATTCTCAGTTCTGGATCAGAATTCCCAGTCCAGGATGGGAATTCACAGTCCGGGATGAGCATTTGCAGTCCAGGATGGGGATTCCCAGTCTCGGGTGAGAATTCCCAGTTTGAGATCAGCATTCCCAGTTTAGGATCAGCATTCCCCTTTCCCTCTCCCATCTTGCCCCGGGATATCCTGTGTGGCTGTTTGGGCTCAGAATTCCCAGTTTGGGCTCAGAATTCCCCGTTCCAGATGATCCTTCCCAGTTCAGCCCATCCCTCCCAGCTCAGCCCATCCCTCCCTGTGGCTCCCCCAGCCCCGGGACATCCTGTGTGGCGCTGCAGACGAGGTGCTGGCCGTGCTCAAGAACGAGAAGCTGCGGGACAAGGAGCGGCGCAAGGAGGTGGAGCTGCTGCTGGGCCCCACGGACGACACGCGCTACCACGTGCTGGTCAACCTGGGCAAGAAAATCACCGACTACGGCGGGGACAAGGACATCCAGAACATGGGTAAGGACATTGGTAGGAATTGTGAAATTTTTGGGAATTTTTTTGGAATTTTTAGGATTTTTTTTGGCCATTTTTAGCCAATTTTTTGCCATTTTTTAAGGATTTTTTGGCGATTTTTTTCGTGATTTTGGGTTTTTTTTGGCAGATTTTTTTCAAGATTTTTTGGCATTTATAAAATATTTCTGTATATATATATAAGTATATATTTATTTATTTTTGTTTTTTCACTTTCTTCTGCTATTTTTTAGGGATATTTTTCTTGACCTTTGCGATTTTTTTTTTTGGCAATTTTTCGCAATTTTTTCACGTTAATTTGGAATTATTTTTTTGCTTTCGGGGTTTTTTTAGGATTTTATATATCTATAAATGTTTAATTGTGTTTTGGTTTTGGGAGGATTTTTTTGGAGATTTTTTTGGTATTTTGGGAGGATTTTTTTGGAGATTTTTGGGATTTTTTGGGATGTTTTAGGATATTTTGGTGAATTTTTGGGATTCTTTTAGGATTTGTTTTGGTGATTTTCCATAATTTTTTTATTATTGTTTTCGGGGGATTTTTTCAAGTTTTTTTGGGATTTAAAAATTATTTTTATATTTATATTTTTAAGTTTTATTTTTGTTCTTTCGCGATTTTTTTTGCGATTTCTTTTCCCCGATGATTCCCAGTAATTCCCAGTGAATTCCTGGTGATTCCTGGTAATTCCCAGTTAATTCCCAATAATTCCTGGTGATTCCCAGTGAATTCCATGCCACATTCCCAGTAATTCCTAATGATTCCCAGTGAATTCCCAGTAATTCCCAGAGATTGCCGGTGATTCCCAATGAATTCCTGGTAAATTCCCAGTGATTCCCAATGAATTCCTGGTGAATTCCTGGTGAATTCCTGGTTAATTCCCGGTGAATTCCCGGTGATTCCCAGTTAATTCCTGATTAATTCCCAGTGAGTCCTGGTGATTCCCAGTGAACTCCCAGTAAATTCCCAGAGATTCCTGGTGAATTCCCAGTAAATTCCCAGTGAATTCCCAGTAATTCCCAGTGATTCCCAGAGATTCCTGGTGAATTCCCAGTAAATTCCCAGTGAATTCCTGGTGAATTCCCGGTTGGTTCCCAGCAATTCCCATCAATTCCTGGTGAAATCCAAGCCAAATTCCCAGTGAGTTCCCAGTGGATTTCCAGTGATTCCCAATGAATTCCTGGTTAATTCCTGGTGAATTCCCAGTGATTCCTGTGCCTGTTCCCTGCAGATGACAACATTGACGAGACCTACGGGGTGAACGTGCAGTTCGAGTCCGATGAGGAGGTACAGGATAGACCTGGACCAAAAATAGGGATAAAAAAGGGATTTTTGATCAGAAAAAAAGGGATAAAAATGGGATTTTTGAGGGAAAAGAGGGATTTTGAGGGTTAAGAGGAATAAAAATGGGGATTTTTGGACAAAAAAGGAGATTTTGGGTGGGAAAAGAGGAATAAAAAGGGGATTTTTGGATGGAAAAAAGGGATAAAAATGGGATTTTTAGTCAGGAAAAAGGGAGTATTTGGAGGGAAAAGATGGGTAAAGATGGGATTTTTGGGTAGAAAAAAGAGATAAAAGGGGAGTTTTAGGCAGAAAAAAGGGATACTAAAGGGATTTTGAGTGGTAAAGTAAAAAAGGGATTTTGGCGGGGAGAAGAGGAATAAAAATGGGATTTTTTGGCTGGGAAGAAAGGATAAAAGTAGGATTTTAGGATGGAAAAAAGGGATAAAAAAGGGATTTTTGGTCAGAAGAAAGTAGGGATTTTGGGTGGGAGAAGAGGGTAAAAATGGGATTTTTGGACGGGAAAAAGGAATTTTGAGACGGAAAAAAGGGGTAAAAATGGGATTTTTGGATGGGAAAAAGGAATCAAAATGGGGTATTTTGGATGGAAAAAAGGGGTAAAAAAGGGGATTTTGGTGCACAAAAGGATTTTGGGGTGTCCCACAGGAGGGGGACGAGGACATTTACGGCGAGGTTCGGGACGAGGCGTCCGACGACGACCTGGAGGGCGACGAGGCCGTGGTGCGCTGCACCCTGTCAGCCAACGTGAGTTTGGGAATTTTGGGAATTCTGGGCATGGAAATGGGAATTGTTGGGATTTTATGGGATTTTTGGGGATTTTTATGGGGATTTTTATGGGATTTTTGAGAATTTTGTGGGATTTTTATGGGATTCTTATGGGATTTCATGTCCCTAAATGTTCCAGTTCCACCCAAATTCCCAGGAATAATGGGAAATAATGAGGTTTTAATGGGATTTAATGCTATTTTAATGGGATTTTTTGGGATTTGCTGTCCCCAAACCTCAGGGATAATGTGAATTTTTGGGATTTCCCAGCTGGTGGCTGCAGGGGAGCTGATGAGCTCCAAAGAAAAGAACCTGCATCCTCAGGACATGGAAACCCTGAGAATAACGGGAGCTTAACAGGATATTAACAGGATTTTATGGGATTTTAATGGGTTTTTTTTATTATTTTAATGGAATTTAATAGGATTTTAGTGGGAATTTAATGTGATTTAATGCTATTTTAATGGAATTTATGGGGTTTTAATGGGATTTCATGGGATTTTTTGGGATTTGGTGTCCCCAAACTCCATAAATAATGTGGATTTTGGGGTTTCCCAGCTGGTGGCTGCAGGGGAGCTGATGAGCTCCAAGAAGAAGGACCTGCACCTGCAGGCCATCAAAACCCTGAGAATAATGGGATTTTCATGGAATTTTTAGGGATTTTAATGGAATTTTTAGGGATTTTAATGGGGTTTTTTGGGATTTGGAGTCCCCAAACCCCAGGAATAATGGAAATTTTTGGGATTTCCTACTTTTTGGCAGCAGAGCTCCAAGAAGAGGGACCTGCACCCCCAGGACATTGAAACTCAGAGAATAATGGGATTTAATGCTATTTTAATGGAATTTAATGGGGTTTTAATGGGATTTTTTGGGATTTGGTGTCCCTAAACTCCATAAATAATGTGGATTTTGGGGTTTCCCAGCTGGTGGCTGCAGGGGAGCTGATGAGCTCCAAGAAGAAGGACCTGCACCCCCGGGACATCAAAACTTTGAGAATAATGGGATTTTCATGGAATTTTTAGGGATTTTAATGGGGTTTTTTGGGATTTGGAGTCCCCAAAGCCCATAAATAATGTGGATTTTGGGGTTTCCCAGCTGGTGGCTGCAGGGGAGCTGATGAGCTCCAAGAAGAAGGACCTGCACCCCCGGGACATCAAAACTTTGAGAATAATGGGATTTTCATGGAATTTTTAGGGATTTTAATGGGTTTTTTTGGGATTTGGAGTCCCCAAACCCCAGGAATAATGGAAATTTTTGGGATTTCCTACTTTTTGGCAGCAGAGCTCCAGAAAAAAGGACCTGCACCCCCGGGACATTGAAACTCAGAGAATAATGGGATTTGATGCTATTTTAATGGAATTTAATGGGGTTTTAATGGGATTTTTTGGGATTTGGTGTCCCCAAACTCCATAAATAATGTGGATTTTGGGGTTTCTCAGCTGGTGGCTGCAGGGGAGCTGATGAGCTCCAAGAAGAAGGACCTGCACCCCCGGGACATCAAAACTTTGAGAATAATGGGATTTTCATGGAATTTTTAGGGATTTTAATGGGGTTTTTTGGGATTTGGAGTCCCCAAACTCCATAAATAATGTGGATTTTGGGGTTTCCCAGCTGGTGGCTGCAGGGGAGCTGATGAGCTCCAAGAAGAAGGACCTGCACCCCCGGGACATCAAAACCTTGAGAATAATGGGATTTTCATGGAATTTTTAGGGATTTTAATGGGGTTTTTTGGGATTTGGAGTCCCCAAACCCCAGGAATAATGGAAATTTTTGGGATTTCCTAATTTTTGGCAGCAGAGCTCCAAGAAGAGGGACCTGCACCCCCAGGACATTGAAACTCAGAGAATAATGGGATTTAATGCTATTTTAATGGAATTTAATGGGGTTTTAATGGGATTTTTTGGGATTTGGTGTCCCTAAACTCCATAAATAATGTGGATTTTGGGGTTTCCCAGCTGGTGGCTGCAGGGGAGCTGATGAGCTCCAAGAAGAAGGACCTGCACCCCCGGGACATCAAAACCTTGAGAATAATGGGATTTTAATGGAATTTTTAGGGATTTTAATGGGGTTTTTTGGGATTTGGAGTCCCCAAACCCCAGGAATAATGGAAATTTTTGGGATTTCCTACTTTTTGGCAGCAGAGCTCCAAGAAGAGGGACCTGCACCCCCGGGACATTGAAACTCAGAGAATAATGGGATTTGATGCTATTTTAATGGAATTTAATGGGGTTTTAATGGGGTTTTTTGGGATTTGGAGTCCCCAAAGCCCATAAATAATGTGGATTTTGGGGTTTCCCAGCTGGTGGCTGCAGGGGAGCTGATGAGCTCCAAGAAGAAGGACCTGCACCCCCGGGACATCAAAACTTTGAGAATAATGGGATTTTCATGGAATTTTTAGGGATTTTAATGGGGTTTTTTGGGATTTGGAGTCCCCAAACTCCATAAATAATGTGGATTTTGGGGTTTCCCAGCTGGTGGCTGCAGGGGAGCTGATGAGCTCCAAGAAGAAGGACCTGCACCCCCGGGACATCGACGCCTTCTGGCTGCAGCGGCAGCTCAGCCGCTTCTACGACGACGCCATCGTGTCCCAGAAAAAGGCAGACGAGGTCCTGGAGATCCTCAAGGTCTGTGCCTCCAAAATTCGGGATTTGGGAGAATTCTCCATCCAAAAAAGTGGGAATTAGGCTCTAGAATTAATCCTGGGTGGTTTGTCACAATGAATGGGATTTTGGGTTGGGAACTCCCAGGAGTTTCCCCATCCCTGGGGGCTGTTCCTTCCTGATTCCTGTGGTTTTGGGGAAAAATGGGAATTTTTGGGATGGTTTTTAGCTTTGGGATTTTTTTCCAATCTCCATGATTGTTTTGCCCTCTTGAGCCACTTCCATTGGGTC